>NW_017973535.1:9667-18189 GCF_001876935.1 Asparagus officinalis
CCCTGATGTCTGCTCGAGAGGTGAAGAAGACCGGCATTCCGTGTCCTTACCCAAGAGAATGGGAATCGACTCCGTATCCGGCGAGGTTTAACCTGATCAACTTCACGCCATTCGACGGAAAGGGTTCCCCCACTCAGCATCTGATTTATTTCAAGTCCCACTTGGGGGTGATCTCTGGCAACGAGCCTTTGATGGTTCGGTCATTCGTTGGCACCCTTCGCGGGCCCGCCTTCGATTAGTACCGCCGCCTCAAGCCCGGAAGCATCAACAGCTGGGAGGACCTGGAAAGCATGTTCCTCACTCATTTCTTTGATGATGACGCCGAAGTGTCGATCAGGACACTCTTCGATGAGAAACAAAAAGACGGAGAGCCGGTGGATATCTTCATCAAACGCTTCCGCAATCAGGCAATGAACTGCAAGGATCCCGTCACGGAGGAATTCATCTTGCAGACTTGTCATAACAATTTGTCCATTAACATCTTGGATGTTATGGGAGTAGAGCCGCTCAAGACATGGAAAGAGTTGAAGGTGCGCGGAGAACAGGCCGAACGCTTCCTCAGAAGGAGGAAAGCCGAGAGGAACCAACCGATGGTTAACCCCCTGAATTCGAGTCTCATACCTCATGATGAAGAGAAGGCACCCGCAACAGTCATTGACGTTAATCAAACGTCACAACACCAGTCCCGAAGACAGCAGAAGACTTCGGATCAAAAGGCCCAGAAAGAGTACTCGTTCAAGGAAGAAGACGTTCCCGCCATCTTCGAATCCCTTCTTGAAAACAACAAGATCAAGCTGTCGCCTATCACGAATCAGGAGGAAGCTGACAACACTGCAGATCCGAAGTACTGCGCGTACCACAGGAGGATCTTTCATCCCACCAAGGCTTGCTTTACTTTAAAGAATAGCATCCAAACCTTGGTTGAAGCCGGCGTTATAACGCTAGGGTAAGCCAATTGAGAACGGCAAGACTCCGACAAGTATAAGAGTATAAACTGCTTCTTGATACTCTGACAAGTATAAGAGTATAAACTGCTTCTTACCACTCCGACAAGTATAAGAGTATAAACTGCTTCTTGATCCTCCAACCGGTATAAGAGGTTAAACTGCTCCCTGATACTCCAATAGGTATATGAGTCTAAACTATTTCCTACCATTGACGGGAAGTTCCTGGAGGATATTACGCTAATATTCTTAAGGATAACCCTGTCGGATAACAAAGTCAAACCCAGTTCCAAGACAGCAGCTGGGGGTGGACAATCCAATGTATCGGGAAGTTCCCGGAAGAATACCACATGGGCATTCTTAGGGATAACCCAATCATTGTAGAATTGATGAATAAGAAATTCACGTTCGAACTCTGAAGGTCAGAATGTCTCTTCTTATTCTCTAACTCTTATGAGTTGTTTTTGTGAGATGAGATCCAATCCTCTGATAGGTTAATCTTTCCTCACCAAACCATCCGCTGATCAAACTAAACGACAGGGGATCCATCAACGTTTCCATTTGCCCGTCGTTGGCATTTCTCAGACTTAACGTGCTAGGTCCTAAACGCCTAGCATTAAAGTCTCCCTTTGAGTGATAATACGAGTTGGCACTTTCTTTGCTACCCGTATTCCACTTTCTTTCTGGTCAAACCTATAAAAGTTAGGGCCAAAGCCAAAATCCCCTCTCGATTCCTCCAATGAACGAGAGGTCCACTTTCAAATCGAGTGATCAAACCTTCCTACAGTTAGGGTCATCTCAAACTCCTGCTTGGTCAAACCTTCCTACAGTTAGGACTAAAACCAAAATCCCCTCTCGATTCCTCCAGTGAACGAGAGGTCCACTTTCAAATCGAGTGATCAAACCTTCCTACAGTTAGGGTCATCTCAAACTCCTGCTTGGTCAAACCTTCCTACAGTTAGGACTAAAACCAAAATCCCCTCTCGATTCCTCCAGTGAACGAGAGGTCCACTTTCAAATCGAGTGATCAAACCTTCCTACAGTTAGGGTCATCTCAAACTCCTGCTTGGTCAAATCTTCTTACAGTTAGGACCAAAACCACAATTCACTATCGATAAACGAGAAATTTATCTTTAATTCGGTAATCAAATCTTCCGACAGTTAGGGTTATCCGAATCTTTCCGATTCTCGGAGTGGAGATCCCACTCTTAGTTTCATCCTTCCGGATTCTGGGGGTGGAGATCCCACCTCGAGTTTCCTTTCCAGCTGTAGATAGAATATAAAATTCTTCCTCTTCAGCACCGGGAGATAG
The DNA here is from genome assembly GCF_001876935.1 of Asparagus officinalis. Classification (NCBI taxonomy): domain Eukaryota; kingdom Viridiplantae; phylum Streptophyta; class Magnoliopsida; order Asparagales; family Asparagaceae; genus Asparagus; species Asparagus officinalis. Next base: position 11,924 of record NW_017973535.1, read on the forward strand.
AATATAAAATTCTTCCTCTCCTCGGACCTTTCCGATGCTCGGAGTGGAGAACCCACTCCCAGTTCATCATTATCTCGACTCCTAAATAGAGATAAGCCTACGCCTAACACGCGTTGCCGGTTTAGTCTTTTACCGATTAAAGAAGACATCAGAATTCCAGTCTGGGGAATTTCATCCCGAAGCCTAAGAAGGGATGAGTCAGCGCCTAACACGCGTTGTCGGTTAGTCTTTGACCGCAAAAAGGATAAAAGACCACATATTCAACATTGTGGCAGGTTGTTATTAATAACACCATAATCCGTGCTTCACACGCACGGGGAATTTTATCCCGAAGCCTAAGCAGGGATAAGTCAACGCCTAACACGCGTTGCCGGTTTAGTTTTTTACCGATTGAAGAAGACACCAGAATTCCAGTCTGGGGAATTTCATCCCGAAGCCTAAGTAGGGATGAGTCAACACCTAACACGTATTGCCGAGTAGCCTATTCCCGTAACAAGGGCGAAGCCTATGTATTCAAACATCATAGCACAAAGTCTAAGAGAATTCACTCTCTTAGCACAACGTTACATGCGGAACGGATTGAGACAATCTGCATGCTAGCCCGACTCAAACGGTAGTCGGTAAAGGCTAATCAAATCCGTTGAAGGCTGGGGATTAGCCAAAAATCCTAAAGTCAACGCCTAACATGCGTTGCCGGGTAGTCTATTCCTGTGAGAAAGACGAAGTCTACGTATTCAATATCGTAGCACTAAAAGGGTTAACTCTTTTAGCTTAACGTTGCATGTGGAACGGACTTAAACAATCTGCATGCTAACCCGACTCAAACGGTAGTCGGTAAAGGCTCATCAAACCCGTTGATGGCTGAGAATTTGCCAAAAATTCTATATATGCGAGTCATTGACGCACCAGCTCCACTAGTTGGTCTCGTGACATGAGCATCCAACAACTTCAGGATAGCTTTAACAGTTGGTCCTGCAGCCCCAACATTCGGGACCGCCATGCTCCAATACCTTAAGAGCTTAAACTGTGTATACTCCAGCAAACGTACGAGTATAAACTGTGTTAATGGCGATCCGAAACCCTAAGGGTCAACGCCAGTCAACGCGTAGCCCTAGGTCGACGCCAGTCAACGCGTTGCAACCAAAGTCAACGTTCGACGATTCGAAACCCTAAGGGTCAACGCCGGTCAACGCGTAACCCTAGGTCAACGCCAGTCAACGCGTTGCGACAAAAAGTCAACACACGGTGATCCGAAACCCTAAGTCAACACAATGTGACGGAGGTAGTTCAAAGTCAACTCAATGACACGAGCCAAACTCAATTCATCAGCTGCAGACTCGAGACTCCGACGACGGCCAAGCGATAAACGCAGTGCCAGAAGAACTTCGGCTATTCGTCAAAGCATCGAATAGACCGAAAATCGAAAGGGTCAAGAGTTGAAGCTAACTACGCCGACTGAAGGCCAGATCAATCACATCCAAAGTATTCCAGCCTCTTCTATAAAAGAAACGAGTCAGGAACACTTTAGAGGGGGTATCTGTAGGCATCGAAAACTGCCTATAGTTCTCCACAACCGGTTCAGTGTTAACGAGCGACGATGAACGTCACCATCCAATCCACATGAGCCTAATCGACGTCGACGAACGACTGAAGTGAATCGACGAGTTACATGAGCGGATAGGACTTCGGAATCACGAAGACCCGGACCAATCGGGAAGCCCGGCACTGTTCACAAAAAGGACAACGCCCTTCATGCCTCGACCACTCTACAGATAATCCAATCACCAGAGCGGGTCAAACTCTTCGTCGCGCATCCAACGCACCCGGAATCACTCAAATCCGAATCCGGACGAAGAATATACAGGGGAACCAACAAAACACCTAAACGGAGTCTCGGCAAGCTCGAAACACCCGAGGGGTGTCTTGGCAAAACCAAGACACCCCAGGGGTGTCTCGGCTTGGCCGAGACACCCTAGGGTGTCTAAGGCCGCCCTAGAGCCGCTCCGCGATTTGCCTATAAAAGCACCCTTACCTCATTTTTCAGGGAGGAGGATTTTTGGAGAAGATTGGGCGAGGCCGCCTCGCAGTTGAAGAACAAGTGTCGAGTGGCTTCAAACAAGGAGAAGGAGAGGTCTTCATCAGAGGCCTTCATCACCTGTTCCCCCTTTTCCTAGTATTACCCTTCGCGCGTAATACCTTAAGAAGAGCTGCATTCTGATCTCGTTTTAGCCGAGATAGAACCTTCAGGCTTCTAGATCTCGACGCGGCGATCGACGAAGCTCTGTCCGATTCTTTCGAACACGATCTGAGTACCAGGTGGTCCACGGATATTGACGTCCCCGTCACAGGCAAAAGACCCACGCAAGCAAGAGACGATAAACGGATCTTGCGTTTGTTTGAAGAGAGTTGTACTTTTTTTTGTTTTCATTGTGTAAGAGTCTTATAAAAAGGCCATCTTTTTGTTTCATTGTAACGACTGAAGTTGTAATGAATACAGCAATGAATACAACAACTTTCTCCGCAAACACTCATGAGTTGACTCATTGGTCGACTGAGCAGAAAATCCCCAGTTTTTCTGTTTTTGATGATTTTCTGCAAACATTGATAAACTAAGGTTCTCTTGTTCATACCCAGCAAGTAATATCCAATTCTAACACATGTATATCAACATAAACGAAAGATTTACATGTAATATTTTATAATATCCAATTCTAACACATGTATATCAACATAAACGAAAGATTTACATGTAATATTTTATATTAAAACCCTAAACATATTTATTCATGTTTAAAAGCGTATTGAAATCATTAAATCACAATAAAACCCATGTTTAAACAAGTTCTAGATGTGGGTTTAAATTTACAAATTCGTTGGTGAGCTTTTATAAACTGAAAACATTCGATTTTCGCATCATATGCTATGAAGATCTATTTTTATACACAAATAGTGATTTAGGCTCAATAAAACCGAAATAAAACCAAATAAAAGCATACAAACAGTGGGTATAGGATTGGGCGAGATGTTACTCGCCTCTGATGTGCTGTAAACTCCTGAATCCAATGAGAGGACGATTCCCTTCGACAGCACCATAAAGATCTGCTGAAAAACTCCTCCAAAAATCACCAAAACGAACTAGGGTTTGAGTGGAGAGAGGGGCTAGGGTTTCTCTGGGATTCAGATGGGTTTTGGGTTTGTTTCGGGTAAGATAATATATATATATATATATATATATTACGGTTAAAACCCGAACAAAACCCAACCAAACCCGCAACTAAAAGAAAAACCCGAAATCAGCCCATCAGTCGACTTATTGGTCGACTCATCAGTCGACTCGAAAAATAGTATTTCATCTTTAGATTCAACTTTGAAAACATGCATTAATAATCATAAGAAGCTTATGGATATGTGTGCTAAGTCTAAGAAGTCATCCACTCATTATGCACACATGTATAGCAAAACTTATAAGTGTTCTATTTGCGGCCGTCAAGGTCATTTAGCTAAGTTTTGTTATGATGCACACAAACATAAGAATTCTAATGTTCCTTGTGCATCTCATATAGCTTCTTCATCTTGTACACTTACACATTCACATGCTCATTCTCACAAAGTTCATCATAAGCATGCTAGTGTGTTCAAGTGTGATTATTGTGGTCGTTTTGGTCATTTGGCCAAATATTGCTTTGATTTGAAAAGAAAATCTCATTTGACAAATGCTTCCAATAGACCACATGTTTTTAAATGTGATGTTTGTGGTAGGTTTGGACATCTTGCTAAATTTTGTTTTGATATACAAAAAGCTTCTAAATTGTAATATGTTCCAAATAGACCATTGTTTAAGAATGTTTCTCATTTGCAAAATAATTTTAAAAGAAAATCTTTATTTGCAAATGATTCCCGTGCACGAGCTAATGGTCCACAAAAACAAATGGATCTCTTTCATTGCACGTATTGCAATCGGAAGGGTCATTTGAATGAATATTGTTTTGACCATGTTAGTGCACCATATGTGCCTAAGAGGGTTCATAACCCTAAGGTTTTGAGCTTAAATGATAGGGGTCATGTCCCTAAATCTTTTGGTACCAAGAGTTCTTGGGTACCAAAACAAATTTCATTTTTAAACCAAGATTTTTAGTGTTCTTATTTCTTCTTTTCTTGGTTTTGAAAATTTTGTCTTAAAATCCTTTTGTTATGAAAACAAATTTTCTTTGATCAAATCTTTTTTGTTTTCATGATTATTGATCTTATTTTGATGAGAGGTTTGTGTCTATATAACCCTCCGGGTTTATTGGGTGTTTATTCCCAAATCATGTTTACCGGATGCTTAAATGTTTATATGAGTTGTTACTAGCTCAAGAGCTAGTTATGGTTGCCTCTCTTGATTTTTGAAAATCAATGATGGTTTGGTTTTATACTCTTAAAAATGATTTTTAGTTTTTAAAATCCATAGTTCATGATTCTTGTATGTTACTTTTGAACTATGAACATTTTGTTTTGATTTGTTCTTTGAATTCATTATATTTCACTTATATGATGATATTTATGTGTTTGTGCTTATGGATCATCTATTCGTGCCTTATAATGTATTCCATATGTGGTTTGATCAAATCTGTAAAGAAAAATTTTCTTCATTGATCAAACATCGTTTTTGGATTTAAACTTTGATTTATGATTTCAATTGGTTGATTTGTTTTCATTTGAAAACTTTTTTACATGATTCTCATGTTTCTCTTCTTTTGATTTCATAAATCTACCTATACAAATGGTTTTTATGTTCTTTGATATGAGACACTATTTTTTATATTGACATATTTATATGTGTTCTCATTATCTTCATGTATGTGAGTAAATTTTTAGCATATTCATGTATGCTTGCTCACATATGTTTGCCATGATCTTCATTGCATATTTTCTATATGGCTTTTTGATAGGGGGAGCAATCCCTATATCTTTTTATGTTTGATACTCACCCGTGCTTATTGATAGGGGGAGCTTTCGCTCTCTTATTCTTTTGTCCCCTTTTTGATGTTGTCAAAGGGGGAGAAATATTGTGAGTATATGTATATTCTTTCTTGTTTATATGCATGTGAATTGTAATCTATATATTTATTTCCTTTCATGCATATATCCTTTTTGTAAATTGTTTGTCATCATCAAAAAGGGGGAGATTGTTGGCCTTCTTGTTTTGATGATGATTTACAAACAATTTACTACTAATGTTGTTTGTCAGTGTTTGTGTATTCCTATGTATTGTAGACAAACAACGTAGTTGGAGGATGGATGGATTGCGCCTTAACGATCATATCAAATGGAGGTTGGCAGAATGTCGGTGAAGCCTTTCAATTCATAGTTAAAGATCAAGTTCAAGCTTCAAAGTTCAAGCTTCATCCGCAACGTGTACCAAGTCAAGCTTAATTGAAGATCAAGATTGCTTGGGTAATGTAGTTTAGGATTTATATTATGTGTGTTAAGTACTCTAAGCTCAATTATCTATACACACACATTTTATTGGTTTCCTTGTATATATATGTAGTCACATATATATACAACACAAGTTTTAGTTTTCATGTTTATAAATATGAAATTACATGTTTCATATTTATTATTGTGATTTGGTTTATCTACATAGATATGAAACAAATATATTTTCATATACATACTCATAGGTTTCATTTTCTATTTTATTTGTGAAAATATTGTTTGTAGACTTCAATATCAGTTTATACATGTTTTACTAAGTCTATAAAAACATTTCACAAAGTTTCAAAAGTTGGTTTATGTCAAAACATCAAAATTCAAGTATCTCATATTTTCATGTTTTGGATTATTTTGCAAAATGATGATATTTTTCATTTGGGAAGTCCTTTTTTGAAACCAGTCACTGTAGCATGTTTATTATCATGTCTACAATCATTCCCCAAAGTTTTACATTTTTTGGAATTTATTTGATATTTTTAAACATGGTTTTAAAATCAACAACAGTTTTCTGGAATGTTAGTTTTCGGTCGACCGCACCGGTCGACCGGTAAATTGTTCATTTGCTCAGTAACTTTTCGGTCGACCGCACCGGTCGACCGGTAAATTGTTCATTTGCTCAGTAACCGACAGAGAGTTCGTCGATCGACCGGTCCGGTCGACCGAGAGCTTTTTCGGCCGACTGGACCGGTCGACTGACGCGCTGTCAGTTCTCCCAACGACTATTTTTCTAGCCGTTGCAGAATTTCTGTTTTGGGCCTTTTGGTCATTTTGTTTGGGGTTTTTGCTGA
>NW_017973536.1:0-3371 GCF_001876935.1 Asparagus officinalis
AATGACTTCGTGAGTCGACTCATGGTTAGTTATGAGTCGACTCATGACCTATGGGTCGACTCGTGATCTATTACGAGTCGACTCAGCAGAAGCAAAAAGACAACACAACTAGATCTCGTGAGTCGACTCATGACAGTCATGGGTCGACTCAACCTGATGAGCCGACTCATGATGAGTCGTGAGTCGACTTACGGGCTGAAATCTGCATATATCACAACTGCAATCCGTCCATCTCGATCCATACTTCCACTATATTGATCTACACCTCCCTAACTATCAATTTTAAACTATGAGGCAGTGAAAGAAATCAGAGAAAAACATATTTATCATGAGAAACGATTTTTTGGTAGGTTAAAATCTAACATTTAACTCCTATACATGAAAGAAAGCATTTAATCAAAATAAAACTCATATTTTTATTCTTTAAATAAAATTCCAGATCTGGGTTTTCATGAAAAACTTGTTGGTGGGGATTTAAAATCCGAAATACATGATCTCTAGCATTAACCCTAACAAAGATGTTGATTTATACTTGAAAATAAGTCTTAGGCTTAATAAAACTTATGGAAAATAGTTATAAACTATTAAAAACATGGGAGAAGGGTTGGGCGAGATGTTACTCGCCTCAAAAGTGATGATGAACAATCCCCTTCGCTGCAATCCACGAAAAGCCGCTGAAAATCCCCAAAAATCGCCCAAGAAATCCCAAAAACGAGTTAGGGTTTAGAGGGGGAGAGGAGGCTAGGGTTTCTCTAGGGTTTTCTGATGATTAAGAGTGTTTTCGGGTGGAGGGAAACATATATGAGTGGCTAAAATCCGACCCGAAACCCAAACAAACCCGACCCAGGAAAAACAAAAAAACCCCGATGAGTCGACTCATGACAGTCATCGGTCGACTCATGACTCATGGGTCGACTCATAATATAATGAGTCGACTCAGCAGAGACTTATGACAATGGGAGATGATATCATGAGTCGACTCATGATAGTCATGGGTCGACTCATGAGCTGAGAACTGAGTTTCTTCGACACTGATGCTTATGATTTGCAAGTTTGCAAACTCAACCTCATAACTGATGTATATATACATCCTCATAAACTCAAAAATGCTCGATTTCATGAGCAACCATATCATAAAGATATTTATCATCAATAAATATTATTTCTCACTAATAGTGACATATATAAATTATCAAAATCTACGGGGTCTTACATTCTTCCCCCCTTAAAGGAATTTCGTCCTCGAAATTCAGAAATCATATCTAACTCATAAGATACTTGAAAAGCATGACAAGCGTTTACTCCAACCCGCACATATACACATTTCATAATACTGAATGCTAGTTAGTACATAGCGACGCCGACGCATGTAATAACCAACCCCTATTTTTTTTCTTTAAAATGCTAAAATTATTAAGCCAAGATTTCGATTGTTATGTTGGGTGTTTGATTATTAAGCCAATATTTTTTATTTTAAATTGGGTGCTCAAATTATACAGCAAATGGATGTTGGGTGCTCAAATTATTAAGCCAGGATCGTTACCTGTTTGATCAAATGCCACAAAGAAGTTTGGCAGCTAATTACCTTAACATAGTACTACGCATAAGCAAATTCTTCCACATTGAGAATTTAAGAACAAGAAATCTGGTCTGGGATGATTATACATGGGTGTTGAATTTAGCTGCAGTTGGGTGTTGGGTTTTTCCATTCATTTGCTGTTGAAATTACATTCATTTGCTGTTGAAATTACATCTATCTGCTGTTGAAATTACATTCATTTGCGGAACACATTGCATATTACATTCTTTTCTCCATTCCTATGTTAGCAACCATCTTCAGTGGAATGGCTTCTCTTGCAGCAATCTTATGGTCAGTTTGCTTGAATTTAGCTTGGGTGTTGGATTTCAATTGTTATGTTGGTCATTTTGCTTGAATTTAGCTGTAGTTAGGTTTTAGTTACATGAATGCAGATTTGGTTGATAAATTTAGACCACAAATCAAATATACGTTTGCATTGTAGTTAGGTTCAAACTATTTCAATTTGCCCTACTGATCATGACTAAATTTGGTTTCAAGATAAAGTTGTATATTTTGGTACATGGAGTCATCTTCAAGCACTTGTCATAGATTGATGTGCCATTGTGGAAGGAGGGCTATACTCTCCAGATCTAGAACAAAGACGAACCCTGGTCGATTGTTTTTGGGATGCGCTAATTGGAAAGTGAATAATTGTGGATTCTTCAAATGGGTGTCTGATGAAGAGGAGTTTGAAGGTTCAAAGGCATGGCTTGTTCAGACGAAGCAGTCGAGCGTGATCCCGCAAGTTTCAAGTGCCGTGTCAATTGGAGAAGTTCGGGAAAAGAGAAAGATTGAAATTGATATTATGGAATTATTGAAGCTTGTTGTATTTGTTCTTTTATTCGGTATTTTTCTTGGATTTGTATTTGGTATTTTTATTGGATTTGTGCTAAGTAGGGTGTAAGAATGTATTATTGGATGAGTAAGATTTGTATTTGATATGATAAATTTGGTCTTTTATTTTTTGCTTCTGCGACACCAACCAAATAAATCAGCGACTCCCAGGTTTGTCTGATCAGTCATCTGAGGCTAGTTCATGCAGTTCTAGATGACTTTGTCAGTTCATTTTTAAGGAGTGTACGTAAAAATGTGGTTTTGCTTCCACAGGATTAACCTCAGCTGTGTTTTTTCAAGTTGTGTTATCTAGGTTTTGCTAGAATGTGGTCTTTTAAGCACAATTGTGATCCATCTTGTCAACTTGTATCAGTTGAATTAACTCGTGTAGAATGCACTTAGGTATAAATGAAACTATATTGATGTAATGACCGTAAATTTTCAATACTGGTTTAAATAATTTTCTGGTGTTTAAACATTAAATATTATTTTTTCTAAAATAATATTTGAATTTTTCATAAATTCTCTAGAAATTTCTATGATTTAAAAATACGGTATTACATTATTTTAATGGTTTTGCTAATTATAAATTTAATTGTTTCGGTGAAACTTTTTGAATTAATATTTAATTATTCATTGTTATTGTTATTATTATTTTGGCCATAAATTTTTAATATTTATTTGAATAAATTTTATGATATTTTTAAATTATTTAAAAGGGTATTTTTCCCTGTGTTTTTCTCTACGGTATTTCACTGTGTTTTTCTCTCTCTGTATCTCTCTCTCCCCAACCCCACTTCCCCTAAATCCCTCCCTAATTCATGCAAATTCCCACCTTGTGTTTCCCCCACTCTCTTTTTTATCTCAAAAAGCCCCTCTCTCTCACGTCGCTCTCATTCACCATCACTCTCTCTCCTCTATTATTACACACACACACTCTCTCTCTCTCTCTCTCTCT
>NW_017973536.1:3903-14407 GCF_001876935.1 Asparagus officinalis
TTTATCTGCGTGGGATTGTTGATGAATAATATTAAATATATCATAGTAATATGATAAGTAGCATTTTCAGAATAATTATGATAAATTGAAGGAATTTATTTTGGCAGTAGAATCATTTTTGGATAATTATATTAACCAAAAAGAATTTATTTGAGAACAGAATTATTTTAGGAAAATTTTAATAATTTAAAAGGAATTATCTTGAAAAAAGAATCATTTTAGAATAATTATAATAATTTTTAGAAATTATGTTGTGGTAGAAATTATTTTAGAATAATGAATATTTTTAAAAAAGAAATTAATTTTAGAATGATAAATATTTTTAAAAAGAAATTATTTGGGAAAATAGAATATTGTGAATTAATGAGAATTTATCTTATTTTTGAATTTATGAATTTATTATTTTAAAAGATTAATTCTAGAATTATTATAATGAGAAAATAACTTATTTTGAAAAAGTGATTATTTTGAAAGAACTCATCTTGTAAAAGGAATTATTTTAAGTAAATAACTTTATTATTTTAGAACAAGTTTATGGTTCAAATTCTTGATATTGATTATCTGATATGCTACGATATTATTACACGTGATTAGTTGCATTGATTGTTCCTGGCTGTGTTTGAGAACCTTAGTAGTTCATGACTTAGTGGCCTTGTGCGTCATGAACAGACCTAGTGACATGTGTGGGTGTGTTTAGGTGGTGAACCATAGTTTTAATAAGGATTATGATCGTTAATTTAGAAAGAACGAGAAGAGTTGGGATAGGGAAGTTAATGTTCATGTGATCGGATAAGGCTGTTGATGTATCTTCCAGACTCGTACCAGAGACCTGTTTCGTCCTGGGGTTGGTTTGTTGGACAAAGTGGCCTGCTTCGTCACTTTGATCCGTGACTTGTTTCGTCACCTGAGCTTTGCCTGAGTTCGGACCGGGCCGAGATCGGATTGCGTGTAGTCCTCTAGCCGCCTGTTTCGCGGGATTGGATGCGCGTAGGGGATTTGTGAACAGCCAGTTATCCGGGTTGACTCTGTGTGAGATGTGGACCAGTGACCTGTTATAGGATGGCTAGTTACTTGACCTCGTTTCTAGGCTAGGTATGACTTTTTGTGAGATACGGATCAGTTGAATTATCTTTTCATACATAGATCGGGATTAATATTTAATTATTTACAATTCGAGACATATGGTATATACATGAGGGTTTCCTTGTTTGGATTATTTCGCTCGACGTACTATGTCTCTTGTTGTGGATTTTTAAGTATTAATTCCATCTAATTGTATGACCTTGTGACTTGGATGATTATTCTGATGACTAGCTGCATGACCGACTTGTTACTTGATTGTTTTGGTTGGATTTTCAGTTGCATGTTTCTTTTGTCATTTCGGTTACCGTATTGTTTTTCGCATTGGGTTTTCGTTTGCTCTATTGTTTTGTGGGATCTTGCCGTGCACCATGCACCTGATGTACACTTGTTTTCTCTGGTGTACGTCAGACTTAGAGGAAGAACAGGTTCAGCTGGAAGATCGCTAGGAGCCAGAGGATTCTTAGCTGAGTACTTAGAAGACCGAGCTGAAAAAGCCGAAGCGTAGTTATTCCCTCTAGTTGTTCGATGATCCTAGTTTACTTTTGTAGCATTTCTTTCCGCCTGATCGTTGTATTTTATATTCTCCAGTATCTCATTCAGATAGTTTGTATAAGGGTATGTTGGACCCGTATCATTATGTCTTGGATAATATTCATTTGTGATATGATATGTATTCTTTCATTCTGAGTTTGTCTATTATATTCTTGCTGATTGTGATCGGGGACCTGTGACTTCACGTTGTATTTATTTCCAGACGCTTAGCGTATTGGATTGAGAAGAAAAGAAAAAGAAAGAAAAAAAATTGATAGTGTATATTCTGCTCAATCTAATACGTCACGGGCTTGTTCACGTTCCGATTCCCGTGTATTTTGGGAAGCGGGGCGTGACAGGTTTTAGTGGTGGCCCATGCAGGTCACGGTCCCGAGTACTCATGAGTAAGAATATAGTGGACAATTTAGATACATATCATATATATCATCCGTGAGACTATTTTTGAACCATTATCCTATTTCCTTGATAGATTTCGTTTCATCCCTATCTTATCACTCTTTGACTCCGGAATTTTCCACGGTTCTTGTCCCATCGCTTCGCAATTACCCTCTCTTGTATAACTCCTCTATCCTCGTACCGATCGTTATTACATGTGTTGTTATTGTTTAATTGTATTGATTTCTGTATTATGTATTACATTATTTTATGCATCATACGCAGTGTTATATTGTTTGTCTTTCATTAAAAAATATATACCATTACTTATATATTTCAATTGTTCAAACCATGTTATTAAGTGTTTTGCATTGCTCTAGACTCCGCATATACATTGCATATCATATCTGATATTTAGATTATTTTCTTGTGTTTAAATATATTTTTGCATATCTAAACTTGTGTATGTGTATGTTTTTCTGTCATATTATCTATTAATTACTTATGTTTAGATTATTGTATATTGTTCGTATTTCATGATATACTTTAATAATTTCATGATTTTAATATTCTACATATACAGTATATTCTTATCATTTACATTTTCAGTATATAGTTTTTATCAGTAAGTTTTACCTTGTTAGATTATTTTATTATGTTCGCATTGGTTTTGTTATTTCTAAGAGCAATGTATTTTTATTTTGATATTCAAACAATTATTCATATTGTTAGGTTTGAACTGAGTTACTAATTATATAGTTTTGTTACATTATCTCGTACCATTGGTTATTAATCTTTTATTCCTAATATAAAAGATTTTTCTAAATAGCATTTGTGAGTATGTAAAGTATTTATTCATGGTTTGTTTATAGTATAGTTGCATATTTGTTGTTGTTTGCTTAGTTTTCGATATGTATTATTTTATCATTGTAACAAAATACATTGTATACGCGTGTTATTTTTAGTATTTATTTTATGATATTTTTAGATATTACGTCTTTTATTGTGTTATTAGTTGTTGTTCATTCTCTATTCATTATTTTCGCTTACTTGTGTTGTGCTTTACTTTTATTCTTTTATAATTACTATTCTCTTTTTATTATAGTGTATTCACTTAGATTATTATATTTACGATGTTATTGATTTGTAGTTATTTATTATTTATAGTATTAACTGTGTAACTATATTTATCTACGATGCATTGGTGTTTTTATTATACAGAATTATGCTCTTCTTATGTTCTCATTTGCTTATATACCTATTTTACCTTTCATAGTTTTTGTTTTATATATCATACTTCCTTATCTAGTAGTATGTTTGTGAGTGTGAGTATTATTAGTAAGCATTTATGTTACAGCGTATTCTACGATTTTTGTATGTGTTGAGTTATCTTGAGTTTTATACTGCCAGTTTGTTCGTTACTTATTTAAATACATTGAGTCTTTCATGTATGTTTCTTCTTATCAGATTTGTATTTTTATTATTTTAACTTATATTGTTTTACATCGTGTTACTCTTCTGTTTCGTCTATCTTATTTTGTGTTTTTCATAGATCATATTATATCAATATCGTTTTATTCTTATATTTTTCTTTGGATAGGAGTTGTTATTTTTGGGTGCGAGTGTGTAGTGTTATGGCTTTATGGTTTGTGAATAGGGTTATTAAAGGTTGTTACAATGTTGGTGTTTGTTTAGCTTTGATTTTTGTATTTTTACATATTGTATTTTGGTTACGTATTTAGTCGTAATATTCTTTGATTTTTGTATTTTTACATATTGTATTTTGGTTACGTATTTAGTCGTAATATTTTTGTAGTTGGTGCGTCTTATATTGTGGAGTGTATTCTTACTCATTTCTTTTTCACGTCTTAATTTGTGTATTGCTATACTTATTGTGATTCAGTATTTATTATGTTTTTATTATAAATTTTGTTTGTGGTCACGTTATAGTGTAATTATTTTTATTTTGTGTTACATTTATTCTACGTATTGTACATGTATTTATACATGTTTGCTGTGTATGTTACCACATAATTTTGGTCACATTTTACTTTTCATGTACGTGTTTTATTACCATTATTATTTGGATACTTATCAAGTTATATGTTTTCTTGTATGTCGTTTTATGTTATCTTTAATTTTATTAATTTATTAGTTTATTGTATTATCGGGGTTATATTATTTATTAGTTAACATAGTTATTTCTTTTACGTTTCATCAGTAGTTTCATTTAGTATATCTCATTTCATTCTTTACTTCCAATTACATCTATCATCATTGTTTGATTTAATTTATCAATCATTTCATCTTTCTTAGTTTTGTTTGTGTTTTGCTTACTTATTTTCTATATACAGTTTCTTATTCATTCTAATACTTACTTTTTATTTTGTTCTTTGTCCATGTTAGTCTACTTCATTTATTTAGTCATAATATTTATATAAAGTGTGTGTTTTCGATAATTATTGCTGTGATATACGTCTATAATTAATTTTTTGTTTTTGATGTGATATACTACATATAATTCATTTTTATATGTTGTTGTGTCATATCACCTTGACCTTCCATGATTATCTGTCTTGTGTTGTTTTGTATATCATATCTTTTAGTGTAATGACCGTAAATTTCTAATACGGGTTTAAATAATTCTTTGGTATTTAAATATTAAATATTATTTTTCTAAAAGAGTATTTGTATTTTTCTCAATTTCTCTAGAATTTTCTATGATTTAAAAATACGATATTATGTTATTTTAATAAGTTTTGCTAATTATAAATTTAATTGTTTTGGTAAAATTTTTAAATAAATAGTTAATTATTCATCATTGTTATTGTTATTATTATTTTGACCATAAATTTTAATATTTATTTTAAATAAATTTTATGATATTTTTAAATTATTTAAAGGGGTATTTTTCCCCGTGTTTTTCCTCTCACCGGTGTTCACTCTGTATACCCCTCCGCCTCGTGTTTTCCCCCAGCTCTCAACCCGCGTCCTCCCAACCACCCTATCCCGCACAATCTCTCTCATTAAATTCTCCGCCGTTCTTCTCTCTCTCCAATCCCACACTCAATCAAACTCTCTCTCTCTGACACTCTCTCTCTAATCCAACAAAATCTCTCACACTCAACCAATCACTCAATCACTCACTTCTTTATTATATTTTCTTCACTCTCTCTCCTCTTTTAAAACCCAAGAAACCCACGTACAACTCTCCAGCTCATTCTCTCTCACACTCTCTCTCCATCTCACTTCATCTCTCTCTCTCCTTTGTTCTCTCCTTCTCTCTTCAAACGAACCCAACCCCCGTCAGCAAACCTCGCCACCCCAACTCCTCTCCTCTCGTCTCCACCGACCGCAGCCGCCTCCACGCCAGCGACCGCGACCTCTTTGTACATTTAATGTGGACTATTGATTAAATGTGGTACCGGATTGGCATTGTATTCTTGCCATTTAATGTTGGCAAGAAAATTTATGCACCAATTTAATAATTTTCGAAAACCGGATACTTTGAACAATATAATAATTTTCGAAACCAGATACTTTGAACACACTAATTTAATGTTGGCAAGAAAATTTATGCACCACATTTTCAACAATTGATGTATTTCGCCAAATTTTCAACCATTGATTTTCTAATAAATTTTGTGTGTGCATTAAATTAATGTAATTTTGTGTGTGCATGAAAATGTGGTGCATAAATTTTCCCCATAGATTAATACTACGGGGATTTTTATGCACCACATTTTCAACAATTAATGTAATTTTGTGTGTGCATAAAATTTTCCGGTGGTGAAAACGGTAGAAAAATTGGTGAAAATATGGTGAAAATGTGGTCAAATCGATTTTATGGTGTCCGGTTGGCTTCGAATTCCGATTTCGAATTTTTATAACAATTTTCATTTCCAATACAATTTACACAAATTACATAAAATCGTTTTTTTCAAAAATAAATTACACCACTCAGAATTTTTTACTAATTTGATTTGAGCACTCAAAATGTCAAAATTGATTTTGACCTCTTAGATTTTTACCTATAAAAAGGCCAACAGTTTAAGTTTTTCAAATCACAATCACAACTCAAACACTCACAACTCAAACACTTACAATTACAATCACAAACAATATGAATTCTGGAGATTACAACTCCATAAATCTTGATGAAGTTGAATTCGTCATCGACGAAACACAAAGTGATCCATTCCAGGATCATAGTTCATATGTAGAGTTTGAAGACATTTCAACCGATTTCGGTAATCCGGAAGGAGGTTTTGCTAGTAGAGAGGACATGGATGCTCATGTAAGATATGTTGCTGGCTTGAGGAACGTTACTTTGGCAATTCGTGATTCGAAGGGAAAAGACGGCCGACGGCCCAAAGTTCGATATTTATGTAGCCAAGGTGGCGGATACAGACCAAAAAAGGTTACTGGAACTAGGTCCACTAAAACGACAAAAAATAATTGTCCATTTTGGTTGGACGGAATGGAGTACCCTGGAGGGCGCTGGTACTTTGAAGTCCGGGAGGGGAGACACAACCATCCATTCCCGTCTCATGCTGTGGGATCTCGTTTAGGTAAAATATCCCCTATTCAACTTGAAGTTATTAGGGAGCAAGAGAATTTTAATTTAAGCCCGAGTAATATGTTGGCGTCCATGAAAAGGGCTGATCCGGAGAACAAATCGTGTACAAGTTTACAATGCTGTCAGTAAGGTGCGTGCCCAGAAAAGAGAAGGTCGGACCCCGATGAATAATTTCATCCATTTACTCAGGCAATTGAACTACATGTACGACGTTCGGACTGCTGATGAATCTTCCGAACTTGGAGATATTGTTTTCTGCCACCCGGCTTCTTTTGTGATGGTGAATGCATATCCGGAAGTCATGATGATTGATTGTACGTACAACACCAATGAGTATGACATGCCTCTACTAGAAGTGGTCGGTGCAACAAGTACGGACAAAACGTTCACTATCGCCTACGCATTCATGCGAAATGAGAGACAAGAAAACTACAGGTTTGTGTCTTAATGAATTTTAATTTTTGTCATATGTTTAAATTTAAAATTGTTAATTAACATTATTTAGTACAATTGTTTGTCAATGTTATGAATAATGTTAAATTGAATATTTAGGAGGAGTTAATATTGTTATGAACATTATTAGTATTGTTTAATTAGGAGTTATTATTTTTATGAACATTATTAGAATTGTTTAATTAGGAGGAGTTATTATTTTTATGAACATTATTAGAATTGTTTAATTAGGAGGAGTTATTATTTTTATGAACATTATTAGAATTGTTGAATTAGGAGGAGTTATTATTTTTATGAACATTATTAGAATTGTTTAATTAGGAGTTATTATTTTTATTGAACATTATTAGTATTGTTTAATTAGGAGTTATTATTTTTATGAACATTATTATATTGTTATTTTTTTATTGTTATATTGTTTAATTAGAACTTATTATAATATTATTAGGAGTTGTTACTGTTATGAAAATTATTATATTGTTTAATTAGGACTTATTATAGTATTATTATTGTTATTAACATTGTTATTGTAGTATTGTCATTAATATTGTTATTATGTTAATTTGTTGTTATAAATTACAATTGACAATTATTTAGTACAGTTATTTTGTCCTACGTTTAAATTTAAAATTATTAATGTTATATTATTTTGCAGGTTTGTGTTACAGTTTATCCGTACTTTGTTCGTTAGCCAAGTGACACCTAATGTCATTGTAACAGACCGAGATTACGCCTTGATGCATGCTGTCGAGTATGTTTTCCCGGAATCCAGGCATCATTTGTGTCGCCGTCACATTGAGCAATGCGTGCTACAACGAGCACTGCAGCAACCTGGTTTTTTAAAAGAGGCGGCAGAAGGATTTAAATTTCGTTGGAATTGGGCGATAAGTGCACCGACCATAGATGACTTTAATGATAGATGGGGACGTCTGGCAGCACATTACTCGAATTGGGGAGCATTGCTGAACTACTGCATTGACACATGGATTAGTCCGCATTCCCAAAAAATCCTGTCAGCTTACATCGACCATTATTTTCACTTCGGAAGCTACACAACAAATAGGTAAGCCTTGTGAGATTTACGTGACTAAATAATCGTTACATGTAGTCAACATTAATAATTAATATTCAAGTTCAATTGGTAATGCAGGGTCGAAGGAGAACATCATCGCGTCAAACGACATTTAGATGGTGGTCGGTACCCATTCGATACCGTACTGGAGAAACTTCACAAGGTGATGGAAGGCCAAATCTGTGAGATTAAGAAAGTAGCGAGAGTTAACGCTACTAAATCCAACACAGACACCCTTGGAGATACGTTGTTTGTTAATCTGAACAGATCAATCACGTTTAAAGCATTCGGCCTCATAAGGAAAGAAATGCAAGTTTTACAAGAAATGGGTCAGGATCCAACAACGTGTGGTTGCTACCTAAGGAGAACTCATGGTCTACCGTGCGCACATGAGCTTCAGTACTACATCATAAATGGGTATAGCATTCCGTTGGATCAAATACATGATTATTGGAAAAAGTTAGATATTCAGTTTCCAATATTTCCTAATGATGCCGCGGATGGATCCCCGACTCCACCAAATCCAGTGAGGAGGGCGTTGTTCGAAGAAGTCCCTGATATTACTGCACCTCCTACTGCTAAAAAGAAAACCAAGGGTAAAAAGCTCTCTAGTCTCCGTGTACCTTCGGCGTGGGAGAGGGTTGTGAAACAGTACGGATTTAAAAAGTCTCCAAACAAAAAGGTAATACTACATAACTTATGAATTTCTATATTTGAAAATTATGATTTATATTAGTTACTAATTTATTATTCTCAATTTAACATTGTCAACCTATGCATTTGTAAAGGGCCCTGGACGTGTTGCTTCTATCTCTGAATCACAGGGGAGTCCAATGAGCACATCCCAACGTACGGGGCCACCAGTATCACCATCTTCTCCAAATCCTCCGTGCTCAAGGCCTCCAATGTCAACCCCTTCTTCCAAAGGCACCACGTTCATCTTTAAGAATTCTGTATTTGAGAGAGAATTCCCGCCCTACATTAGAAAATACATAGATCAATGCACAGATGTAGCGGCAGACGGAAATTGTGGATTTAGAGCGGTGGCTCTAGCAATTTACGGAACAGAAGATGATTGGGTTAAAGTTAGACAAGACTTAGTAGCAGATCTACAGAATAGAAGCGCCTTGTACGCTCGAATCTTAGGTGGGAGGAGTGCGAGGAGTTCTAATGTGACTAATCTCATCCAATCGATTGCTCACTACCATGGACCAGCGGATGATGATTACTGGATGGCGGTACCGGATTGCGGTCACGTAATTGCAACAACATATAATGTTGTTTTCATGACATTCAGTGAACATGGAGGAAATACTTGTCTGCCAGCGATATTAGATGAAACACAAGGACCTCCAACCCGAAAGGTGGTGTGCGGACATCTTAGCAATGATCATTGGATTTTGGTAAGAAAATTACACTAGTCGACGATCATATAAACAAGTTGAATTTTAACTTTAATTTTTTATATAAGAATATAACTTCAATATTTGTACATTTTTTTCCAGTTGCATATGAAACCAGGGGATCATCCGGTACCACCCATAGCATTTTACTGGAACGACCATCACGACAAATCTGCAGATGGTTTAGATGCACAATTTGCATTCTCGATCGGTCACTTTAACCGTCTCCACAATGAAGATGGAGAACGTCGAGCAGCAACAAGAAGAAGAAAGAACAATTAATTAGGATCGAAAAAACAATTGATGTATTTCGTTGAGTAGATTAATACTTTGATTTTCTAATAAATTTTATTATTATCCTTCATTATAGTCTAACACTTCAAACATTTCAAACACTTAAACAAATTTTATTAACGATTTTAAAAATTCAAATTATATTAAAATTAAACCAACATTTATATATGTTCTAAAAAAATTAATTTTTTAATAACACTTCAATGATTTTTTATGACCCACGGATTATAATGGATTAATTTTTTTTATAACACTTCAATGATTTTTTTAATAACACTTAAAAAAAATTTTATGACCCACGGATTATAAACCGACACGGATTATAGTCTAACACGGATTTTAAATACACAATTAAAATGGAATTAGTTAATAAAACAAAATAAAAAAATTTATAACCCACCGGACTGTTTTTTTATTAATATCGCTGAAAACAAATTTAATTGTTTTTTTATTAGTCTAACACGGAATTAGTCTCCATGACCTTAATGAGAAGTCTCCATTTTTGTCCAACACCTTGTTTTTTTGAAACAGTTAAATTGACCTTGTTATTTTATTAATATCGCTGAAAACAAATTTAATTGTTTTTTTATTAGTCTAACACGGAATTAGTCTCCATGACCTTAATGAGAAGTCTCTATTTTTGTCCAACACCTTGTTTTTTTGAAACAGTTAAATTGACCTTGTTATTTTATT
>NW_017973536.1:14912-17924 GCF_001876935.1 Asparagus officinalis
GGTGGCTCGGTGGTGGCCGAGCCACCTTGGTGGCCGCCGAGCCACCAAGGAGGTGGCTCGGCCTCCGAGCCACCATTTGGTGGCTCGGAGGTGGCCGAGCCACCCCAAGGTGGCTCGGCCACCGAGCCACTTAGGTGGCTCGGCCGAGCCACCACTTGGTGGCTCGGCCACCGAGCCACCTTGGTGGCTCGGTGAGCCGCCTCGGTGACTTGGTTTCCGAGCCCCTCCGGGTGTTTGGTTTTCTGCTGTTTTCCACCTTTGGGTTCTGTCCGTGATTCGGTTGATCCAGACTCTGATTTGATTCCTGATTTGGCAGTAAGTCGGATTCCTGATTTGGCAGTAAATCCACTTCTGAGTTCGAGTCCGAAACCGATCTTGATTCGATCGTGATTCGTCCGAGTATGCCCTTGGTTGGATGACTCGTTGACTCTTCGAACACTTGGCTTGATCCCGCACGCGAATGGACGTATTCCGTTGCTTGCGTGCGATTAGTCAATCTCGTTGCCTCGTTGGTTTGTCGGTTTGTGCCGAGCTGAGCTAAGGGACCTATAAGCAATTTTATATGCCTACAGATACCCCCTCCAAAGTATTTCAGTCTCGTTCTTTTATAGAAGAGTCTGGAATACTTTGGATATGCTTGTCCCAACCTTCAGTCGGTGTAATGGGACCTTGGAATGACTTCCGTTCTTGATTCCTTCAATTCTCCAGGCTATTCGGTGCTTTGTCGAATGTCTGAAAGAGTTTCGGTGCTGCATTTATTGTCTGACCGTTGTCGGAATTTTGAACTTTGAAGTCGGTTCCTGATTTAGCTGACCATCGATTGTTGGCGTCGAGTCTTTATCTGCAACGCGTTGTCCGGCGTCTTATTGTTTGAGTTATCCTTAAGAATATTTATAGAAAACATTCTCCAGGAACTTCTCAAAAATTAGGGAATAGTTTATACTCATATACCTTATTGGAGTGTTTAAGAAGCAGTTTATACTCGTATACTTTTCGGAGTATTTAAGAAGCAGTTTATACTCGTATACTTTTCGGAGTATTAAGAAGTAGTTTATACTCGTATACTCTTTGGAGTTTTTGATTCTTTCATTGCAACGCATTGATAGGCGTTGACCTAGGGTTACCTGTTGACCCTAGGGTTTTGAATGTCGTACGTTGACTGTTTGATTGCAACGCGTTGACTGGCGTCGACCTAGAATTACGCGTTGTCCGACGTTAACCCTAGGGTTTTGAATGTCATACGTTGAATTTTTGCTCGCAACGCGTTGACTGGCGTTGACCTGGGGTTACGCGTTGACCGGCGTTGACCCTAGGGTTTCGAATGTCGTTGGATGCTCAAGTCACGAGACCAACTAATGGAGCTGATGCGTCAGTGACTCTCGTATTTATAGGATTTTTGGCAAACCCTCAGCCATTAACGGGTTTGATGAGCCTTTACCGACTACCGTTTGAGTCGGGCTAGCATGCGGATTGTTCAAGTCCGTTCCGCATGTGACGTTAAGCTAAAAGAGTTAACCCTTTTAGTGCTACGATATTGAATACGTAGACTTCGTCTTTCTCACGGGAATAGACTACCCGGCGACGCGTGTTAGGCGTTGACTTTAGGGTTTTTGGCTAACCCCCAGCCTTCAACGGGTTTGATTAGCCTTTACCGACTACCGTTTGAGTCGGGCTAGCATGCGGATTGTTCAAGTCCGTTCCGCATGTGACGTTAAGCTAAAAGAGTTAACCCTTTTAGTGCTACGATATTGAATACGTAGACTTCGTCTTTCTCACGGGAATAGACTACCCGGCGACGCGTGTTAGGCGTCGACTTTGGGGTTTTTGGCTAACCCCCAGCCTTCAACGGGTTTGATTAGCCTTTACCGACTACCGTTTGAGTCGGGCTAGCATGCGGATTGTCTAAATCCGTTCCGCATGTAACGTTGTGCTAAGAGAGTGAATTCTCTGAGACTTTGTGCTATGATGTTGAATACATAGGCTTTGCCATTGTTACGGGAATAGGCTACCCGGCAACGTGTCTTAGACGTTGACTTATCCCTACTTAGGCTTCGGGATGAGATACCCCAGAATCGAACTCTAGTGTCTTTTTTAATCGGTAAAAGACTAAACCGGCGACGCGTGTTAGGCGTCGGCATATCCTTTCTTAGGATTCAGGATGAAATTCCCCATGCGTGTAAGGCATGGATTTTGGTGTTATTAATAACAACCTGTCACAATGTTGAATATGTGAACGGGTGTTCTTTTTAACGGTTAAGAACTAACCGACAGCGCGGGTTAAACGCAGACTTATCCTTGCTTAGGTTTCAGGATAGAATACCCCAGAATCGAACTCTGGTGTCTTTTTCTACGGAAAAAGACTAAACCGGCGACGCGTGTTAGGCGTCGGCATATCCTTTCTTAGGATTCAGGATGAAATTCCCCATGCGTGTAAGGCATGGATTTTGGTGTTATTAATAACAACCTGCCACAATGTTGAATATGTGGACGGATGTTCTTTTCAACGGTTAAGAACTAACCGGCAGCGCGGGTTAGGCGCAGACTTATCCTTGCTTAGGTTTCAGGATAGAATACCCCAGAATCGAACCCTGGTGTCTTTTTGTACGGAAAAAGACTAAACCGGCAGCGCGTGTTAGGCGCACACTTATCTTCGGGATCAAATTCCCCAGACTAGAATTCTGGTGTCTTTTTCAATCGGTGAAAGACTAAACCGGCAACCGCGTGTTAGGCGTTGACTTATCCCTACTTAGGATTCGGGATAAAATTCCCTGTACCTGTGAGGCACAGATTTTGGGATTTGAAAAAGGTGGTGTCTTCTCTTGGGGCAAAGACGAACCCGAAATGGGAGAGGAAGAATTTTATATTTTATCTCCCGACAATGAAGAAGAAGAATTTTATATTCTATCTTCAGTTGGAAAGGAGACTCGATGTGGGATCTCCACTCCCAGAATCCGGAAAGGTGAAACTGAGAGTGGGATCTCCACTCCGAGAATCGAAAAGATTCGGATAACC
>NW_017973537.1:0-5615 GCF_001876935.1 Asparagus officinalis
AGTAGGCAGCTAAAAATATAGGCAGAAGCAGATCGGGGTTTGATCAAAATAAAAAACTCGTGTTGGACAGATTGCTTGCTTTGAACTGAATTTTTTGAAAAAACTCTTTCTTGATGAACTAAAGAGTTTTGGAAATATAAACAACAACCCAAATTTTTTACACATCAACCATGAAACTTGGTGAGAAATTGTTAAAGAAAAATGTGGTTGTTAGAGAACACACATTCACAAATCACGAATTCTAGGAGTCCAATATGCATGACACCAATAATAGGCTTACCTTCCATGCACAAAAATCATTTGAACGCCCGCGGCAATGCTTAGAATTTCGGAGTCACATTGCTTGTTTATGAGTGATGTTTGAAATTTGCCTTTAAAATTCTCGTGTGAGAATTCTTCAGCCAATAGGTAGGATTCTAGATGGCTTAGAACAGAATTCTCCTCATGTTTGTAATATTTCAATTTCTACATTGATTATCTTGTTTATTTCAGAATAATAAAAAGAATTATTCTTCTCTCACATTGAGGTCTTGCTTTCAGTTTTTTTTCGAAAAAGAAAAATTGAAAAAAAAGAAGAAAATAATAAGAGAATTAAAGAAAAGAAAAAAAAAGAAAAAAAAGACCTGAAGAAAAAAAAGATATATTAATTTGATTTCTATCCTCCTCAGGACCAAAGGCTAAGGTTGCAGATTTTTATCAGTTCCGACCAAATTGTATTATGTGCTTTCACTTCTTATCTGCCTGTACTTTATGCTCTCATAGATTTGCATTGATGGACAATGCAAGAGTTTAGGATGTGGGCGTAGCGAATTAGTTATTTTTTCTTTATTTTACATTTTTAGTTACATTTTTTGTCATTTTTTTTCCTTTTCCTTAAAAAAAAATTATAAAAATATCGTTTCACTTGCCCCAAGATTGAATAGAGGTTATGTATTTAATTTGATTTTATTGTATAAATTTTTAAATTGCTCTAATCTTCCTAGCTTAGTTATTACTTAAGCTTTCACCTTTTATGATTAACTCTAAATAAATTTCTTAAAGAAATGATTTTTTGTCAAAGCTAGATACTTTATTAACCCGGTTAACTTTTGATTTTTATTAAAATAATGAAATTTTTGAATGCTTAATAGACGTTGAAAATACATTTTTTCAAAGTGTTTCTGTGCATTTACATATTTTCAAAATATATTATACATATTTTTATGGTGCCCAAAAGAGCAGGGTGCGATTCAAAATGGGCACCAAAAACGAACAAAAAAAAAACTCCTTGAATTTCAACGGCTGATTCTATCTTATAAGTTGAGTCTTCTTAAGCTGACGAGTCGGAGTAATTAAGCTCCAAGGAGTATTTCCATACTTAATGACCTAAGCCCATTTGGGTTTGGATCCATTGGCTCCCAAAACTCTGTTAAATGGTCACTTAGAAAAGCCCGCTTAAAATAGAAAAAAAATCACCAAGGAAGAAAGAGTTAAAAAAAAATTAAAAAAAAACTAATAAATTGGTTATAGCTTGTTATTATATGGTCTTTGGTAAAATATTTTAAATCAGCAACTTGAAATTATTTAAAACAAAGACGTTAGCATGTCTTTCAAAACTTTTTAAATTAATTTCTAAGTTTGTCTTGGTCCTTTGTATTGCGTACAATGAGAAGATTTTTCTTAAAAATATACCTTAGGAGTATATATAAATGTTTATCTTGAGTGATAACTGGCTCCAATTAGATTATCTAAAGTTATCAGATGATTTTAGTTATTTAATGGGACTTCTATTAATTTGCGAAGTTGATTCGAATTTTGTTTTGGTATATTCACTGCAAACCCCTCACGGAGACTACAACTCGTCCACAGGGTAACCTAGGGCGTTTAAAGGGCTTGTTGTATATGCCGCTAAATTAACAACCGCGGGATTCCTGCGAAAGTGCAGTTAGGATTTTTTTTTTCTTTTGCTGAGGACTAGCCAAAAGCTTTTAGGTGTGGGGCGGTATTTTTCGATAATCACATTTTATTACATTTTTATGCCTCTCACTATCTATTTTACTATGAATAAATATACAATTTAATAATTGTTTTTAGATTAAGTTTATACATTAAAAGCAATGGGAAATATAAATAAATACTATTTAAATGCAAAACCCCTCAAATCTCTCTTACTACTATTTTTTGTAGCAATTTCTTAGAACACATTGAAGCTCTCCAAAAGAGCAAGAGAACCGCGACTGCATGTTACTTGGTTGTTAGTCAGGCTTGGAATTTCAAAATCAAACGCTGGACTTGGATGCCAAATAATTGAAATAAAGTGGGCTTTATGCATTTATTCAAGTACTACAAAAAGCCGGAGTTGTTTGCTGCAGAATTGATAATCACTTTGATGCGCTTGAAAAATCAAATATGGGCCGCGGCTGTTTTCATTTTGCTTAGAAACTCTAAATGCACATGAATCAAGCCCGGTTTTCTTTGCGACTGAAGCTACAGTGCCGAAAATCAAGAGCATTGCTTAGATAAACAGTGGACTTGTTTTGGAAGTTATGGGCCGGATTTCACTTTCGTTTTTCAAAAATCAAATGACATAGAAAAAAACGGCCCAGGACTTGATTGCCTTTTAAATAAAATGCGGCTTGATTGCTTTTGAAAAATCAAAATGAACATAGAAAAAGGCCGGACTTGGCTTGATCAGACTTGGTTTGCATTTATTGATTTCCATTGGAGGTTTGTGGGCCTTGGGGGCCTTTGTGCCAATTTTACTCATTGTTTTTAAATAAAGAAGAGGTTGGCAGCCTGCAGCTTTGATTTTGGATTTTCTTTTGAAAATCAAATAAATCATATGGGCTAGAGAAGAACAAAAAGGCAAATTCAAAGGTGGAGATTGTCTGCTTTGAGGCTCAAGACAAATCCAATGGCTCATATTCATTGAAGCATTACTATTAAATAGGGGTAGAGAGTGGAGCGGTTAGGTTGAAATTTGTAAGTCCTTTGGTAGAGGAAGGTGCTACTCTTAATTTGAGAAGGCCTTCAAAATTGTAACTTTTTAGTTTGCAATTAATATAATAATTTTTTCACCACTTTAAATATTTCTCTCTTTGTTGTGATGATGAAGATGGAGATGAAGAATATATTTAGGAGGTTTGCATTTCTTTCCTTTTTCTTTTTCGTTTTATTTCTGGCTTTCATTGGTGGTACATAGTTATTTTATTGTTCATGCTGGGTGTAATTATATTTTATTTTTCTTTCTTAAAATAGCCAGAGGCCTAGCAACCCTCTTGCCTTTAGGATTATATTTCATGCTTTATAGAGTAGATTTATTTTCTTGCCCATTTAATTTCTTGCAATTTTATTCTTGTAATTAGCATTTTACAATTATTTTCTAGGTTAGTGATTTTTTTAATTTCTTATAACTATTCCCTTGAGGCCTAGAACCTTCTTGGGTTTAGTTTTTCTTTTTGTTTATTTTTATTTTGTTTGATCGCCCTTGTTAGGCTAGAACCCTCTAGGGAATTCATCATTTTTCTTAAGAAGTGGCGTAATTGTTTAGTATAAACCCATATCTAAATTGAATCCACCATCTTTTAACTTTCTTTATATTTTCTTTATTATTCTATGAATGTTTGTTCTTCATCTGATTTTTCATTTGTTCTGATTTTATTCATTTTTCGCGGATCTTGCCGCTTGGATTGATCACACTCATTCTTATCACATCCACTCTCACTTAAATTCTGCGGCCGCTTTCACTACTATCACTTTCACTCTCATTAATCGGTTCTTCACAATCATTATTCACTCATCACTCCATATTTGTCACCACGGACAACATAAGATATTCTCTCGAGTTTTTTTTTTTCTCCTACAAACATCTTCCTCGTCGAGATCGATATCTTAAATACTATAACTTGACACGGTTGTGCACTTGCAACCTTTTTGGTACATGTTTATGCCGCATCAGATATCTATGTGGTTGTTATCATTTCATCAGTTATCACTTGTATTATCTTTTACTTGCTTTTGTAACTACACCTGTTGTTGACTCTACTAGAGAGATGTTAATTGTAATGGTGAAATATGTTATTGCACGGTGTGGTTCATGGCAGGTTTGACATTCTTGGTTTTACCTTAGACTGCAGCCTCGTGTGAACCCAGGGGCGTCACAGTTGGTATCAGAGCTCTAGTTCTAGTATCCTTAGGATCACCCTGTGTCGAGTCGTGGAGCTAGGATAGAGTTTGTCACGCCCCGCTTCCCAAAATACAAGGGAATCGGGACGCGAGCAAGCCCGCGACGTATTAGACTGAGAAGAGATAAGTGCTAGACCCCGTCTTCTCAATCTAATACGCTAAGCGTCTGGAAATAAAACAATACGAAGTCACAGGTCCCCGATCACAATAGCAAGAATATAAAGACAACTCAGAACAAGGAAATATCATATCACAAACGGGATAACATCCGAGATATAAACTACGGGTCAAACATGCCCTTATACAAATCTGAACAAATGAACTGAAGAAATATGAAATACATTGATCAGACAGGAATGAGAAGAACTACAAAAGTAAACGGAGGACCAATAACTAAGCTTTGGTTTCTTCTTCTGCTCCATCCGCTAGGCACTCCTGCTGAGAATCCTTTGGCTCCTGATGATTTCCCAGCTGAACCTGTTCTTCCTCTAAGTCTGACGTACACCAGAGAAAACAGGTGTACGTCAGGTGCATGACGCACGGCAAGACCCGACCCCATAAAGAAATAGAATGATCGAAAACACAAGCGGAAAACAATACGAAAACCGAAATAACAAAAGAACGTGCAACTGGTAATTTAACAAAATCAACATGCAATCCACATGATAATCGTAAGAATCCGTAAATCAATCAGGTAACGAAAACATGCAGCTAGCGATCAGGAACCATCCAAGCAACAAGGTTATACAATAGATGGAATTAATACTTAAAAATCTACAACTCGAAACGTAGTACGTCGAGCGAAATAATCCAAACAAGGAAACCCTCATGTATATACCATATGTCTCGAATTGTAAATAATTAAATATTAATTCCAATCTAAAGAAACGAGTCTTGCAACTAGCCATCCTATACAGGTCACTGGTCTATCTCTCACATATAGTCAAAACTCATATTCACGAATAACCGGTTGTTCACAAATCATCCACACGTAACGGTTCACTGCCCCCCTCAGACTCACCCCAGTGCTACACAGGAATTTCACTGGTGCGACTGGCGCGAGCCTGGAAAACAATCAAGAAGCATAATATCACATCACCTCAGACCCACCCCAACGCTACACAGGAAATTCGTTGGTGCGAGCCTGGAAATAATCAACAATCACATATCACTACTCCTCGGACCCACCCCGGTGACTACACAAACTTCACCAGCGCGAGCCCGGAATACAACCACAATCACAAATCTCATCTCCTCAGACCCACCCCGGTGACTACACAAACTTCACCAGCGCGAGCCTGGAATATACAAATATCTCAACTCATCGGACCCACCCCGGTGACTACACAAACTTCACCGGCGCGAGCCCGGAATACACAAATATCTCAACTCATCAGACCCACCCAAGACTTCTCATCCCAATTCTCGTAATTCCAGGTCAACTACACACG
>NW_017973537.1:6567-21767 GCF_001876935.1 Asparagus officinalis
CAACCCACGCAGATAATAACATATTAGTCCAATCTATAAATATCAGATAAAAATAATGAATCAAGGAGAAGCGGGATCTTGCCTCGGGTTCGTCGGCGGTTGTCGGAGGGCGGTGGTCGAGCTTGGAGTTCGGCTGGTTGGGTTTGGATGGGAGAGAACGAAAGTGAGAAGAAATGAGAGGAGAGAGGAGATGATGTGTACGGTGGTGTTGGTCTGAAGAAGAAAGAAGAAGAGAGAGATTTGATTGGTTGGTTGTGATAATGAGGAGAGAAAGAAATAATAGAAGAGAGAGAAAGAGAGCTGATGATGAGGAGAGAGAGAGAGGGGATTGTACACGTGATTGGAGGGTTGGTTTAGGAAGGAAATCAAAAGCATGGGAAGTGATTAGTGGGTTGATTGGGGAGTAAATTAGGGAAAAAAATATGGAAGGAATTTAAATTCAAATTAGAGGAAAATAAGAGAGGGAAAATTCGAAATTTCCACATAATATTTTGAATTATATTAATAATCAATAATCAACCAAAAATCTTTTTATTAATATTTATATACTATTATACTATACTCAAGTTTACATTAATAATAGCAAGGTCATTAATAATATTAATAACCAAATGATTATATATAAAAATCACTAAACCGTAAATTAATATTTAGCAGAATTAAAAATACAAGACTATATATTTTATTATTTATTTATTTTGAAAACTCAAAAAATTTCTAGAAATTAGGAAAATGTTAATAAAATAAAATTTAATATTTTAAATACTAGAAAATTTATTTAAACATGTATCAAAAATTACGGTTGTTACAGAGTTTCTTAGGATTCATGTATAGAGTTCGAAAGGATTTCCTAGTATGAGTGAGGACGATATATATGCGTATATCTCAAAATTTGAGAATTTTTTTTATGACAACTATTTTGTATAAATTTAAAGTATTTGCGTGAATACTATACGTTGTGAAAGATTTGTATTGTGATACACTAGTTATAAACATATATTTTTGACTCATAAACTTTATTTTTCTTATCATCAGAGAGAGAGATGGCAGGACGTGGTAGACCTCGTACTCGGAGAGCTGAACAGGCAGAGTCACAGTAGGCTCCACCTGAGCAGCAGTCAGCTCAGTCCGAGCCTCAGCAGGCACCACCTGAGCCACAGCAGGCTCCTCAGTACTTGGTGGATATTATGGCTCCTCTCATTGCCAGGATGACAGCCATTGAGGAGTTGGTGATGACTCATATAGCACCACAGACACCACCACCACCGGTAGCTCAGCAGCAGGGGATACCCGTCGTTCCTGTCAGAGAAAGATCCACAAAGATCACACCGACAGCCATTCCTCTAGCAGTCCCAGATAGAGCCACAGAGCAGGAGGCTTGGCTCTGTATGGTAGAGAGGTACCAGAAGATGAGGGCACCAGAGTTCCAGGGGTCACCAGACCCTCTTACAGCCCATAAGTAGAAGGAGGATGTGAGCAATATACTTGACATACTCAGTGTGGACTTAGTTTAGAAGCAGAGGTTGGCATCCTACAGCTTGAAGGGAGATGCCGGGAGATGGTACCAACTTTAGTTTACTCCAGAGCAGAGGATGACCCTCACATGGGAGGACTTCATATACTTATTTGATGGACAGTACATTTCTTTTGCAGCACGGACTGGGAAGGAGCTTGAGTTATCCCGGTTGACTCAGGGGGACATGACAGTTACAGATTTTGAGAGCAGGTTCATGGAGTTGTTACATTTCACGGGTATGTGGCAGATAGGAGAGCGTTAGGCTCAAATGTTCTTAGCAGGGCTTCGCCCTAATCTCCGCCGGTACCTCATCTCGAGGAGGTTCTATTCAGTTAGGGAGGTAGCTGAGGCCGCCACTTCACAGGAGATTGAGACTACTATGTTCCAGAAGGATAAGGAAGGGAAGGCCAAGGCAGGGCAGAGCGGGGACAAGGGCAAGAACAAGAGATCTTTTTCTGGACCTCAGTAGTAGCATCAGGGCCCTTATAAAAAGGGACCCCAGCAGGATCAGAGTGTGTTTCAGCAGCGCAAGTTCTAGGGATCTTGTTATAACTGTCGTAAGGTCGGGCATAAGGCATCGGAGTGCCGTAGCGTACCAGCAAGAGACTAGCAGGGCAAGGGTCCGAACCAGCAGCAGCAGCGACAGTAGGGCAGAGGTCAGGGCCAGTAGAACAGACTTGAGGCACCACCAGCAGCTCAGAGGACTGAGGGACAGATCCGAGCAGTTCAGGAGGTTCCTCAGGGGCAGATTATCCCATATTCTCCACCTCCATCAGCAGTGCAGTCTTCAGCTACAGGCAGGGTATATGTAGTGGTTCCCCGTGATCATGGAGCTAGCGGAACCGTAGTGGAGGGTACGTTCCTTGTGAACTCTCTTCCCGCCCGTATTCTTTTCGATTCGGGAGCTTCACATTCCTTCATCTCTCATGCATTTATGACTAGACTCCAGCTCGTAGCTCAGCCTTTAGACACCCCTTTTTCAGTTTCCACCCCTTTAGGTGAGGTATCGCTTTTGGAGAGCGTTTGTAGGAGGTGTACCGTCAGTCTAGATGAGTCAGAGTTCATAGTTAATTTGATAGTATTGCATATGTCTGAGTTCAATGTCATCCTTGGTATGGATTGGTTGTCTTCCTACCATATTAGTATTGACTTCTTTGCGAAGACAGTCAAGTTGCGAGCGTCCGATGGGTCCGAGATGATTGTAGCCACCTCTCAGGGCAACCGTTTTGCGGAGTCGTTTCTGGCGTACATCGAGGAGGTGATGCGACGGGATCAGGGTGTTGACTTATTGGAGACTAGAGTTGTCTCAGAGTATCAGGATGTCTTTCAGGACATACCTGGATTACCTTCTGTGAGAGAGATTAAGTTTTGTATTGAGTTGCAGCCAGGCACATCCCCGATATCCCGCGCATCCTATCGCATGGCACCAGCTGAGATGCGAGAGCTTCAGACCTAGTTGGACGAGTTGTTAGCTCAGGGTTTTATTCGTCGGAGTCATTCTCCGTGGGGCGCACCGGTCCTCTTCGTGAAGAAGAAGGACGACAGTATGAGATTGTGCATAGATTATAGAGAGTTGAATAAGGTCACTATCCGGAACAGGTACCCATTACCTAGGATTGATGACTTGTTCGACCAGTTACAGGGAGTGCAGTATTTCTCGAAGATTAATCTTCGCTCAGGCTATCATCAGTTGCGGGTTCGGGAGATGGATGTTCCCAAGACCGCTTTTCTCACTCGATACGGATCTTTCGAGTTCTTGGTCATACCATTTAGGTTGACCAATGCCCCCGCAGTATTCATGAATTTGATGAACCGGGTTTTTCATCCCTTCTTGGATCAGTTTGTGATCGTTTTTATTGATGATATACTCATCTACTCGAGATCAGAGGCAGAACACGAGGAGCATCTACGAGTAGCTTTGAGGACTCTACAGGAGCATCATTTATATGCCAAGTTCAGCAAGTGTGAATTTTGGCTTTCAGAAGTCAGATTCCTCGGCCACGTCATCAGTAGAGAGGGCATAGCTGTTGATCCAGCTAAGATTTCAGCAGTTCTTGATTGGGATCCGCCGAAGATGGTGACCTAGATTCGTTGCTTTTTGGGTCTAGCGGGCTACTACAGGAAGTTCATCCAGGACTTCTCGAAGACTTCGGCGCCGATTACACGTCTTACGAAGAAGGGTGTACAGTTCATTTGGAGTGAGGAGTGTCAGAAGGCCTTTGATACATTGAAGGCTAAGTTGACTACATCACTGATTTTGACTATTCCGAGCAGTGACATGACATTCGTCGTGTATACAGATGCATCGTTGGCACGCTTAGGAGGTGTATTGATGCAGACTCAGAGAGTAATAGCTTATATCTCATGGCAGTTGAGGGTGCATGAGCAGAACTATCCCACTCATGACTTGGAGTTGGCAGCAGTGGTATTTGCACTGAAGTCATGGAGGCACTACCTATATGGAGTACAATTTGAGTTATTCACA
The DNA here is from genome assembly GCF_001876935.1 of Asparagus officinalis. Taxonomy (NCBI): domain Eukaryota; kingdom Viridiplantae; phylum Streptophyta; class Magnoliopsida; order Asparagales; family Asparagaceae; genus Asparagus; species Asparagus officinalis. The sequence goes on from NW_017973537.1 coordinate 10,569, forward strand.
GACCATCAGAGTCTGAAGTATCTCTTTTCTCAGAAGGAACTCAACCAGAGACAGAGGAGATGGATTGAGTTTATTAAGGACTACGAGTTCGCGATTCAGTATCATCTGGGGAAGGCGAACGTTGTAGCAGATGCTTTGAGTAGGAAGCGTCGACATCGGGTTACGGCTTTGAGGTGTTCATTGTTCAGAGATCTTCTTACTCTTAGCCAGTTTGATTTTAGACCCGAGATTGGAGGAACCGGTAAGTTTTTGGGAGCTGTATCAGTGCAGCCATCTTGGAGTACTAGAGTTGTCAGAGCTCAGTTGGAAGACTCTTGGATTCAAATCTGAAAGGAGGATATTTCCAAAGAGCCTAAGACTGATTGGACCATCAGAGTTGATGGAGGTCTACAGATGAAGGGTAGATTGGTTATGCCAGCCAGTGCAGAGCTGATGAGGGAGTTATTTGATGAGGCACACCGTACTCGGTACACAGTGCATCCAGGAACCACCAAGATGTACAAGGACTTGAAGAGACATTTCTGGTGGAGCAGTATGTGTAGAGAGGTTACAGACTATTGTTGAATATCATTTCTCCATGATAATGTTTTGATGATAACAATTTATATTTTGTGTGCACTAACTTTCATATGCAGATTTCAATATCAGAATATGTACAAGTGCAAGTGAATATCAAGGCATTTTGAAGTGAAGAAAATGAAGAACAAAAGATAATGTATTTGAATTTTTCTTTGCTTAGAATATTTGTACAAGCCTTGATCACACACACGCACACACACACATTTTTAGAATACACTAACACAGGCTTAGTGTGTTGGTTAACTATAGAAATCCCCTATGTTAACCATTAGAATAATAGTTAAAACTTAATTATAAAAACTCATTATTTCTGAATTTTTGATCTTAATAGTCGACTAATTAGGATAGTAGTCGATTACTCATGTATATAACTCAAATACAAGTTTCTGTCTTTTTACAGTATAGTCGACTAATAGAGATTATAGTCGACTACTGAGATGTTTGACAGAAACATAAGTTTCTGTCTTTTTACAGTGTAGTCGACTAATGACTACAGTAGTCGACTACTGAAGAAAAATATAAATTTTCAAGTTTCTGTCTGAACTCATCACAACTTATAATAAAACTCATTTATTATCATTTATAATAATATTTTCAAAATGTTTGGGGTTTTACACTCAGGTCCTGATGTTACAACATGGACAGTATTTGCATCGAGCAATACAACATGAATTGCAGCTTGTTATAATTTAGAAGTTGATGGATATCCTGCAGCTTGAAATAAGTTTGTTAACTGTCATAAATGCTATGGATGATATGACGTGCCTCTTTTCTTTATAAATCAATAAGATTTGGCATGTACCTCTTTGTAGGAATTGTAGGTACACAATGCTTTGCCACTTCAGCTCCGTTCCCATTCAAGACAAGAACTGACCTGTATAGAAATGGTAATCCGAGATTTAGCGAAGATGCGTACACACTATGATTAAGCATCATCAGAGTATACAAGTATGAGTGTGAATTATATGATGGCATAGAATAAGATTACATATTATTTGTAAAACCCCAAAATTTTTATAAGGAATAGGTGTGAATTATTAGTTTTGTGATAAATAATCATATATATATTAGATGAATGTGACTATCAGTGTTTGGGAACCCAACAAGCATTTATATGTGAGAGAAATTGAGTGGTTTGAACAGCATGTGACAAATCAAATCCAGGTTGGCACTTTTCTTCTGAGCGGTCGACCGCAGTGGACGCGGCGGTCGACCGCAAATCGTTCTCGCACACAGGAAACCTTTTTCCTATTGTGCGGTCGACCGCACTGGGCACGGCGGTCGACCGCCCAACAGGCAGAGAGTTTTCTGGGTTCGGGTCCAATCGGGTTTCTGGTCGGGTTTGTGGGGTTGGTATATATGCTAATGAACCCAAGAGAGCCTCTTTTCATCTGAAATCAGAAACCCTAGCCCCCTCTCTCCCCTCAAACCCTAGTTCTCACTTCTTGGTTATTTGGGAGGAGCTTTGAAGGGTTTTTCAGCGGAGTTTTGATGGATTCAGCGAGATGGATCATCTTCCTTCAGATATAAGGCTTTGTTCTCATCAGAGGTGAGTAACATCTCACCAACTTCACCCCTTTTTCGTTTTCATGCTTAAATTTAGGTTTTTAATCCTGTTTTATTGGGCCAAAAATCGTATTTTTTGTAAATATGGTAGATCATTATGGCATAAGATGTGAGAATCAAATATTTTAGATTTTTAAAGCTTTTATTAATGAGATCTAGATCTGAAAATGTTCTTAGCAAATTAAATCATGTTTGTACTGTTTTAAAGACATCTAAATCATGTTTATATTTGTTTGGAATCTTGATGATAGATTTTAAATGTTTAAAATTCATAGTTTTATGTTCTATGACTTTGTATAAATGTTAGACTTACGTTAATATAGGAATCGTCGAGTTTGATTGGGATTTGAAGCCGACAGAAACCCTAACTGGGCTTCTGTCAGCTTCGCGGTCGACCGTAGTGGATGCGGCGGTCGACCGCTCTGAGGTATTTCCAGCAGAAAGTTTCTGCTCCTTGAGCGGTCGACCGGCATGACCTCAGCGGTCGACCGCCGCTCAGTTTTGAGCACAATGTTTTCTCGACTCTATGAGCGGTCGACCGAAGTGGCCTCTGCGGTCGACCGCCGCACAGTTTTGTGCATGTTGAGTTTTTGTTGATATTTTCGCGTGTTCGAGAGATCACCTCGTTCATCTCCCACTAGTTTGTGATGTTAGTGACTTATCTACATATGAGGGTTGACTTGTGACACAATTTAGACCGCACATTGAAACACGTGCAAGATTAGGATATGTATATCTTTCCTCATGTACTAGTAATAAATACGCCTCTTCGTTCATAGTCCATGTGTTGAGCATACATTATTATTTATCCATGTGTTGGATACTTATCATCTCAGTCCATGTGTTGGACCTGCATTTTATTCAGTCCATGTGTTGGACATGTATTACCTTTAGTCCATGTGTTGGACATTTTTGCTAAACCTTGAGCATGATACACATTTGGTTTTGTTGAGAACGACATATTGATATAGTTGGACATGATAGCTACCTAGGCTGTGCATGACACTTATCTTAACTATGTAACTTTGACATAACTGTGTTTATTGGTAGAGATGGGATTGTTGTCTTTTCCTTATTGTTCATGTATTAAACTCTGGGTTTGGTACTTAGGGATTTTTAATTTGAGATACAAGGTATATACATGAGGGTTTCCTTGTTTGGATTATTTCGCTCGACGTACCTATGCTCGTGTTGAAATTTCCTAAGTACTAAAACCCCTTATTCATAGGACAATTGATTATATATATATATATGTTTTGTAATAACTGTATTTTCTTATACAACGAACCCTCTCACTTGGGGTTGGTTGTGATGTTGCTCGCTAGCCTTTCAGGTCACGAGTCAGGAGCCCGGAGAGTCGCAGGTTGATGGCGACACACTTTAGTGTTCAGCTTCCCATTCTAGCTATGTATTATTTTGGGACTCCACTGTAGTTGCTGTTAGACATTTGAGGACTATTTTCTAGATGTTGTAAAGGTTGTATGCCTTATTTCCTTACTCCGACATTTTGTATTTGAGATTTGTTGAGAACTCCAGTTTAACTACTTCAGCTATTGACTATGTATTTCTGTATGTTGGATGATGAGATATTGATAATCATATTTTATTACATTTTTATGCCCTCACTATCTATTTTACATGAATAAATATACCATTAATAATTGTTTTTAGATTAGTTTATACATAAAAGAATGGAAATATAAATAAATACTATTAAATGTAAAACCCCCTCAAATCTCTCTTCTCTATTTTTGTAGCAATTTAGAAGCACATTGAAGCAAAAAGCCAAGAGAACCGGACTGCTGGACTTGGTTGTAGAGGCTTGGAATTTCAAAATCAAACGTGGACTTGGATGCAAATAATTGAAATAAAGTGGGCTTTTATGCATTTATTCAAGATTACAAAACCGGAGTTGTTTGCTGCAGAATTGAAATCACTTTGAATGGGCTTGAAAATCAAATATGGGCCGGTTTTCATTTTGAAAATCAAATGCACATGAATCAAGCCGGTTTCTTTGGACTGCTACAGTGCCGAAAATCAAGAGCATTGCTTAAATAAACAGTGGACTTGTTTGGAAGTTATGGGCCGGATTTCACTTTCGTTTTCAAAATCAAATGACATAGAAAAAAAGGCCAGACTTGATTGCTTTTGAAAATAAAATGGGCTTGATTGCTTTTGAAAATCAAATGACATAGAAAAAGGCCGGACTTGCTTGATCAGACTTGGTTTGCATTTATTTGATTGCCATTGGAGTTGTGGGCCGGCCTTGCAATTTTTACTCATTGGAAAATCAAAGAAGATTGGGCTGCAGCTTTGATTTTGGATTTTCTTTTGAAAATCAAATAAATCATATGGGCTAGAGAAGAACAAAAAGCAAATTCAAAGGTGGAGATTGTTGCTTGAGGCTCAAGACAAATCCAATGGCTCATATTCATTGAAGATTACTATAAATAGGGGTAGAGAGTGAGGGGTTAGAGTGTGAAAATTTTTGTAACTCCTTTTGGAGAGGAGGGCTACTCTTAATTGAGAAGGCCTTCCAAAATTGTAACTTTAGTTGCAATTAATAATAATAATTTTTTCACCACTTTAAATATTTCTTCTCTTTGTTGGATGATGAAGATGGAGATGAAGAATTATTTAGAGGTTTGCATTTTCTTTCCTTTTTCTCTTTTATTTCCTTTTTATTGCTTATTAGTGTAGATTTATTTCTATGCTTGTAGTTTAGATTTTATTTTCTTGTTAAATAGCCAAGAGGCTAGAACCCTCTTGCCTTAGATTTATTTCATGCTTATAGAATAGATTTAATTTCTTGCATTTAATTCTTGCAATTTTATTTTGTAGTTTAGATTTTGCAATTTATTTTGTAGTTAGATTTTAATTTCTTGCACTATTCACCTTGAGGCTAGAACCCTCTTGGGTTTAGTTTTTCTTTTTGTTTATTTTTATTTTGTTTGATTCGCCTTTAGGCTAGAACCCTCTAGGGAATCACCCTTTTCTAAGAAGTGGGTTCAATTTTAGATTACCCATATCTATAATTGAATCCACCATCTTTAACTTCTTATATTTTCTTTTATTCTAGAATTTTGTTCTTCATTCTTGATTTTTCATTTGTTTCTTGATTTTATTCATTTTTTTTCCTTCTTGCCTTATTGATCACACTCATTCTTTGTCACATCCACTCTCACTTAAATTTTGCGATTTTGCACCTATTTACACACCACTTTCACTCTCTCAATCTCTTCACAATCACATTCACTTATCACTCCTATTTGTCACGCACACAACATAAGAACCGATTTTATATTTTCTCCTACAAAACATCTTCCTCGTGGGATCGATATCTTAAATACTATAACTTGACACGGTTGTGCACTTGCAACCTTTTTGGTACATGTTTATGCCGCATCAAGTTTTTGGCGCCGTTGCCGGGGAAGGTGCTTAAGTAGGTTTTAATTATTTTGGTTCTTTAACTTGTGTGTTTATTGTGAAAGAACTACTTGGAGATTAAAGATCAAGAATTGGAGATTGAGGAATTGGATATTCGCTTGTGGTAAGTCTTCTTCCTTATATTTTCAATTCCACACCTTTAGTTAGTTTCTCACAATTAGTGACAATTAGGATCTTTAAAAAAAAAGAAGATTTTATTTCCCGTTGACCATAATAAAATTCATCCTCCACTTTGACATTTACTAACAAGATAATAAATTCAAACATATTCCCTCCTTCTCATTTGTTTGATTGTTAACCCTAATTAAAAAAAAGAAAAAGATTTGTTTTTCCATCCTTTTTAGTTGCTTTTAATTCATAGGGTTGCATTTCATATAGTTAGTAGGAATTCACCAAGTGATTTGAGCATCTTGATTTGGCACACACTTCAAAATATTTTAAGGGCAAAACCCCATAATCAAAGATAAGGTGAGGGATTTCATCACCCTTTCCTTAGCCCAAAAATCACAATTCCTCACTACACCACCCAAGCCTAATAAAACTCATTAGACGTTGGCCCTAAGGATTCGAGCTCAATAAGGAACAAAGAATCCTTAAGTGAACCGGTTTAAGTTTTCTTGGATTAGTTGGTGTCTAAGGCAAGGTTTATGGGTTGCGTAAAGCGCTCCGTAAGGAACGAGGTGCTTAATTGATCTCTGATCACCCTCTAGTACTATCCTTACCTGGCTAACTACCCGGGTAAAACTTTTATCTTTTCACTTTAGGAGTTTTTGGTTAGGAGCTAGTCTAGTTGAGTTAGGCTTAACCCTAGAGTTAGAGTGATTGAAAAGTGATTGATTTTGATTTGTTTTAGTTAGGATTTTCCATTTTCTTTTTTTTAAAAAAAACTAACTTTTATTTTTTTTTTCAAAAAAAAAATTATATAAAAAGAAATTGTTTTTGGTGCATGCAAAACGTGGATTAGGGACAATACACATCAACAAATTCATTTTGAACAAATGGATAATCCACAAGTTTTTCAAAATTTATGTTATCCCAATAGGATTGAAATTTCCAATGAAGTCCGGGAGTATGTAGAGAGTCCGTATCAGTATTCGGTAAATGATCCATTTTTTCCAACCTACAACCCAGGTTGGGCAAGTTACACAAACATTGCATGGAATCAGGGAAACCACTCCGAAACTCAAAACTTCACTCCCTCTTTGACCCAACATTTTCCTAGGGAAAACACAGTTCCTTTCAATTCTCATCCACAATTTCAACAACCCAATCTGTCACATCAAAATCAGTCTCCTCATCATCAAGTTGTAACTCACACTCCTCTTGATACAGATCATGATGAACGTCTCAATTTTTTGGAAAAAGGTTTTGAAATCATTATTAAGGCCTCCACACTAGCCACGGATATGTTAACTCAAACATCCTACACGATGAACTCCTTTATGCAATCAACCGAACTCATACTTAACTCTAACACTCAAGCCCTAGCTAGATTAGAAACCCATATTGATCAACTAGCTAGTGCCATAAGTGAAGTAGAGGAAGGAGAAATTCTGAGTCAACCCGTGGTCAATCCTAAGGACACTCAAATGAATGCACTACAGTCAGGAAAACAGGTCGATAATCAGGAAAGAACACCTTTAAGCCAAATTCTTGTTCCAATTCATTCTTCCCCTGATAATTCAATTCAGGAAAGACCGAGGGAAGAAGAAGAAGAGTCAGATCTAAGTTTTGAGGAAATTTTCGGTGAGGAGCTAAAAATATTAGGAGAAGCAGATCGGGTTTGTCAAAATAAAGAAACTGTGTTGGACAATTGCTGTTTTGAACTGAATTTTGAAAAACTCTTTCTTGATGAACTAAGATTTTTGGAAAATAAACAACAACCAAATTTTTACACATCAACCATGAATCTTGGGGTTGAGAAAATTGTTAAAGAAAAATTGGTTGTTAGAGAACAAACATTCACAAATCAAGAATCTAAGTCCAATATGCATGACACCAATAATACCTACCTTCCATTGCCACAAAAATCATTGAACACCCCGGAATGCTTAGAATTTCAGCACATTGTTGATTATATCATGTTGAATTTATTTAAAATCCGTGGGAGAATTTTCAGCAATAAGGTAGGATTCAATGTAGAACATGAACTCTTCATGTTGAATATTTCATTCTACATTGTTTATTTTGTTTATTTCAGAATAATAAAAAGAATTTATTCTTCTCTCATTTGAGAGTTTCTTGTTCAGTTGTTAAAAAAAGAAAAAAAAAGAAAAAAAGAAAAAAAAATAAGAAAAGAATAAATGTTTGATTTCCTCCTCCTCAGACCAAAGGTAATTGCAGATTTTTATCAGCAAACCAAATGTAAGTGCTTCACTTCTTATCTGCTTTACTTTATGCATCATAGAGTTTGCATTGAGGACAATGCAAAATTTAGGTGTGGGGGTGGGAATTAGTTATTTTTTTCTCTTTATTTTACAATTTTAGTGCATTTTTGTCTTTTTTTTTCTTTTCCTTAAAAAAAAATTTATAAAAATATCGTCACTTGCCAAATTGATAGAGTTATGTAATAATTGATTTATTTGATAAATTTGAAAATTTCTAATCCCTAGTTGGTTATTTACTTAAGATCACCTTTTATGATAACTCTAAATAAATTTCTTAAGAAATGATTTTCAAAGTAGTATACTTTACTTAAGCCTTAACTTGGACTTTTATTTAAAATAATGAAATTTTTGCATGCTTAACTTAGAGTTGAAAATAATTTTTCAAAGTGTCTTGATTTACATATTTTTCAAAATATATATACATATACAAAAAAAAAATTGCAAAAGAAGAGTGCGAAAAATGGGCACCAAAAAAAAAAAAAAACTCTTGAATTCAAGGTGATTCTATCTTATAAAGCCTAAGCTGACCGAGTAATTAAGCCCAAGGAGTATTTCCATACTTAATGACATAAGCCCATTTGGGTTGGGATTCATTGGTTTTCACTATCTCAGTCTCTTCACAATCACATTCACTCATCAATCTTATTTGTCACGCACACAACATAAGAACCGATTTTATATTTTCTCCTACAAAACACCTTCCTCGTGGGATCGATATCTTAAATACTATAACTTGACACGGTTGTGCACTTGCAACCTTTTTGGTACATGTTTATGCCGCATCAAGTTTTTGGCGCCGTTGCCGGGGAAGGTGCTTAAGTAGGTTTTAATTATTTTGGTTCTTTAACTTGTGTGTTTATTGTGAAAGAACTACTTGGAGATTAAAGATCAAGAATTGGAGATTGAGGAATTGGATATTCGCTTGTGGTAAGTCTTCTTCCTTATATTTTCAATTCCACACCTTTAGTTAGTTTCTCACAATTAGTGACAATTAGGATCTTAAAAAAAAGATTTTATTTCCGTTGACCATAATAAAATTCACCCTTCACTTTGACATTTACTAACAAGATAATAAATTCAAACAAATCCCCCCTTCTCATTTGTTTGATTGTTAACCCTAATTAAAAAAAAAGATTTTTCTTTTCCATCCTTTTTAGTTGCTTTTAATTCATAGGGTTGCATTTCATATAGTTAGTAGGAATTCACCAAGTGATTTGAGCATCTTGATTTGGCACACACTTAAAAATATTTTTAAGGGCAAAATCCCATAATCAAGATAAGGTGGGGATTTCATCACCCTTTCCTTAGCCCAAAAATTACTAATTCCTCACTACACCACCCAAGCCTAATAAAACTCATTAGACGTTGGCCCCTAAGGATTCGAGCTCAATAAGGAACAAAGAATCCTTAAGTGAACTGGTTTAAGTTTTCTCAGATTAGTCGGTGTCTAAGGCAAGGTTTAGGGGTTGCGTAAAGTGCTCCGCAAGGAAAGAGGTACTTAATTGATCTTTGATCACCCTCTAGTACTATCCTTACCTGGCTAACTACCCGGGTAAAACTTTTATCTTTTCACTTAAGGAATTTTTAGTTAGGAGCTGGTCTAGCTGAGTTAGGCTTAACCCTAGAGTTAGCATGATTGAAAAGTGATTGTTTTTTATTTGTTTTTCCTTTTTCTTCAAAAAAAACTAACTTTTATTTTTCCAAAACAAAAAAAAAATTATATAAAAAGTAATTGTTTTTGGTGCATGCAAAACGTGGATTAGGGACAATACACATCAACAAATTCATTTTGAACAAATGGCTAATCCACAAGTTTTTCAAAATTTATGTTATCCCAATAGGATTGAAATCTCCAATGAAGCTTGGGAGTCTGTAGATAGTCCATCTCAGTATTCGGTGAATGATCCATTTTTTTCAACCTACAACCCAGGTTGGGCAAGTTACACAAACATTGCATGGAATCAGGAAAACCACTCTGGAACTCAAAACTTCACTCCCTCTTTGAACCAACATTGTCCTAGGGGTAATACAGTTCCTTTCAATTCTCATCCACAATTTCAACAACCCAATCTGTCACATCAAAATCAGTCTCCTCATCATCAAGTTGTAACTCACACTCCTCTTGATACAGATCATGATGAACGTCTCAATTTTTTGGAAAAAGGTTTTGAAATCATTATTAAGGCCTCCACACTAGCCACGGATATGTTAACTCAAACATCCTACACGATGAACTCCTTTATGCAATCAACCGAACTCATACTTAACTCTAACACTCAAGCCCTAGCTAGATTAGAAACCCATATTGATCAACTAGCTAGTGCCATAAGTGAAGTAGAGGAAGGAGAAATTCTGAGTCAACCCGTGGTCAATCCTAAGGACACTCAAATGATTACACTACAGTCAGGAAAACAGGTCGATAATCAGGAAAGAACACCTTCAAGTCAAACTTTTATTCCAGAACCAATTCCTTCTCCTTCTGATAACTCAATTCAGGAAAGACCAGAGGAAGTTTAATTCAGGAAAGACCGGGGGAAGAAGAAGAAGAGTCAGATCTAAGTTTTGAGGAAATTTTCGGTGAGGAGCTAAAAATATTAGGAGAAGCAGATCGGGTTTGTCAAAATAAAGAAACTGTGTTGGACAATTGCTGCTTTGAACTGAATTTTGAAAAACTCTTTCTTGATGAACTAAGATTTTTGGAAAATAAACAACAACCAAATTTTTACACATCAACCATGAAACTTGGGGTTGAGAAAATTGTTAAAGAAAAATTGGTTGTTAGAGAACACACATTCACAAATCACGAATCTAAGTCCAATATGCATGACACCAATAATACCTACCTTCCATTGCCACAAAAATCATTGAACACCCCGGAATGCTTAGAATTTCAGCACATTGTTGTTTATATCATGTTGAAATTGTTTAAAATCCGTGGGAGAATTTTCAGCAATAAGGTAGGATTCAATGTAGAACATGAACTCCTCATGTTGAATATTTCATTCTACATTGATTATTTTGTTTATTTCAGAATAATAAAAAGAATTTATTCTTCTCTCACTTGAGAGTTTCTTGTTCAGTTTTCAAAAAAAAAATGAAAAAAAAGAAAAAAAAAGAAGAAGAAAAAAAGAAAAAAAAAAGAAAAAAAAAGAGAGAAAAAAAAGAATAAATTTTTGATTTCATCCTCCTCAGACCAAAGGTAATTGCAGATTTTTATCAG
>NW_017973538.1:0-3519 GCF_001876935.1 Asparagus officinalis
ATGAAGGCGTTGCTGACAAACTGAGGACCGTTGTCATGTATGATTCGTCTTGGAACACCATACCTGTAGTTGATGTGGTGCTTGATGAACCCAATGACGTTGCTCGTTTTAACTTCTTTGAGTGGAACTGCTTCAGCCCATTTGGAGAAGTAATCGGTGATCGCCAAGATGAACCGGTCGCCTTTGATTGATGGGGGGTTTATAGGGCCAACAATGTCCATTCCCCACGTCTCGAACGGCCATAACGTAACAGAAGGATGTAGATGCTCCGGAGGTTGGTGCATATAATTCCCGTGTATTTGACATGCATTACACTTTCGGGCATATGCAATTGCATCACTCATCATGGAAGACCAAAAATACCCCATTCTTCTGATGCGGTCATAAAGCTTAGGACCAGGTTGGTGTGCGCCGCACTCTCCTTCGTGCGCCTCCCTAAGGACCTCTTCAACTTCTTTGGTTGATAGGCAACGCAATAGCAACCCATCGTACCCCCTGCGGTACAGTGTTCGATTCTCCGTGTTGTAGTAGAATCTGGGTGCTCTTCGCCGGATTGACTCTCTTTCCTTTACATCTTCTGGCAAGATTCCATGCAGGACGTAGTCGATGATGGGGAAACGCCAATCCCGGGGTTCGAATTCGACTTGAGTAGCGTGCACCTCTTGAACTTCTTCTTCCTTGGCATCTTCATTGTAAAGCGGCACTAGGAGTTGGTGAGTTCTTACCGTAACAAATTGTTCTGTTTCGGGTGGCTGTGCCAGTGACACGACCAATGCGGCCAACGCATCTGCATGGGTATTCTGTAGCCGCGGAATATGTTCGATAAAGAATCCTTCAAATGACTCCGCCATCTCCACCGCCATCTTATGGTATGGTATTAAATCTTGGCTTCGAACCTCGTACTCTCCCTGAACTTGTTTAACTATCAGTTGAGAATCGCCGAAGGCTTCGAGATACTCAACCCCCAGCTCCTTAGCGAAGTTGAGTCCTATAATCAATGCGTTATACTCTGCTACATTATTCGAGCATGGCTCGGTTAGCGAGTAGGCGCGAGGCATCACATGTTTTCCTGGGGAAACTAAGACTACTCCAACTCCGGAGGAGATTTTAGAACTTCCAGGAGCACTTGCAACATTAGTTGCTCGCGAAGCGCCATCGAAGTATAAGCGCCATATTTGTTGGTGAGAAGTTGCGTTGACTTCATGGGTTTCATCTGGTAAGCCGTCATATATTTCGGCGGTATCCGTCGTTGGATTATCTGCAAGGAGATCGCATATGGCCTGTCCTTTGACCGACTTCTGTTGCTTGAAATGCAAGTCGTATTGGGACAAGAGTAAGGCCCATTTTGCTAACCGCCAGCTCATGGAAGCCGGTTGAGTCATGAATACTCGAACCGGATTAACTTTAGAGATGACGTAAATGGTCTGCCCGACCAAATAATGCCGCATCTTCTGAATGGCGAACACCAAGGCGAGGCATTCCCTCTCAATCATAGGATATCGAGACTCGGCGCCCACCATGGTTCGGCTCAAGTAATACACTGCCTGCTCGTGACCGTTATCGTCATCTTGTGCAAGCAATGCACTTAATGAGAACGACTGAAGTGAATCGACGAGCTACATGAGCGGATAGGATTTCGGAACAACGAAGACCCGGGCCAATCGGAAGCCCGACACTGTTCACAAAAAGGACAACACCCTTCATGCCTCGACCACTCTACAGATAATCCAATCACTAGAGTGGATCGAACTCTTCGTCAAGCATCCAACGCACCCGGAATCACTCAAATCCGAGTTCGGACGAAGAATCTACGGGGAAAACAACTCAAACACCTCAAACGGTTTCGTCCGCACAAATGATGGAGGCGATCGAATCCGAGGTCAAGAAGCTTATTGACTCGGGCTTCGTTCGAGAGGGGCAACATCCAGAATGGCTAGCCAATATTGTCCCAGTCCTTAAGAAGAACGGGAAAGTCAGGATTTGTATCGACTTTCGGGATCTCAACACTGCTTGCCCAAAAGATGATTTTCCCCTCCCCATCACGGATGTCATCATCGACAATACGTGTGGGTTCGAGAGGATGTCTTTCATGGATGGTTTCTCTGGTTATAACCAGATAAAGATGCATCCAGACGATGAAAAGCATACCGCATTCAGAACGCCTCTCGGTGTCTTCTGCTACACGGTTATGCCCTTCGGCTTAAAGAACGCAGGTGCTACATATCAACGAGCTATGTCAAAGATCTTTCAGGATCATCTCCGAAAGACTGTTGAATGCTACGTAGATGATCTGGTCGTGAAAAGTCGTGATAAAAAAGATCACATTAAAGACTTGAAGACCATGTTCGACTTGATGCGAGCTCATCAATTGAAGATGAATCCTACCAAGTCTTTCCTCGGAATGTCGAGTGGCAAGTTCCTGGGATTCGTCGTCACCACCAAAGGTATCCACATCGATCCTGATAAGGTAAAGGCGATCAATGAATTACAACCTCCGAGAAACCTCAGGGAGCTCAGAGGATTGCAGGGGCGATTGGCTTATATCCGTCGGTTCATTTCGAACCTCTCAGGAAAATGCCAACCATTCTCCAAGCTCGCAAAGAAGGGCGTATCATTTGTATGGGATGAAGCTTGTCAGAAAGCATTCGAGAGCATTAAAGAATATCTCTCAAAACCTCCCGTACTCGTTGCACCGAAATCGGGCAAACCGTTCTTGATTTATGTCAAGGCGACGAGCCATTCATTAAGTGCATTGCTTGCACAAGATGACGATAACGGTCACGAGCAGGCAGTGTATTACTTGAGCCGAACCATGGTGGGCGCCGAGTCTCGATATCCTATGATTGAGAGGGAATGCCTCGCCTTGGTGTTCGCCATTCAGAAGATGCGACATTATCTGGTCGGGCAGACCATTTACGTCATCTCTAAAGTTAATCCGGTTCGAGTATTCATGACTCAACCCGCTTCCATGAGCTGGCGATTAGCAAAATGGGCCTTACTCCTGTCCCAATACGACTTACACTTTAAACAACAGAAGTCAGTGAAAGGACAGGCCATCTGTGATCTCCTCGCAGCTAATCCAACTACGGATCCTGCCGAGATATATGACGATCTACCCGATGAGGCCCACGAAGTCAACGCAACTTCTCACCAACAAATATGGCGCTTATACTTCGATGGCGCTTCACGAGCAACTAATGTTGCAAGTGCTCCTGGAAGTTCTAAAATCTCCTCCGGAGTTGGAGTAGTCTTAGTTTCCCCAGGAAAACATGTGATCCCTCGAGCCTACTCGTTGACCGAGCCATGCTCAAATAATGTAGCCGAATATAACGCGCTACTCATAGGACTCAATTTCGCTAAAGAACTGGGGGTTGAGTATCTCGAAGCTTTCGGTGATTCTCAATTAATAGTTAAGCAAGTTCAAGGGGAGTATGAAGTCCGAAGTCAGGATTTAATACCATATCATAAGATGGCAGTGGAGATAGCAGAATCATTCGAAGGATTCTTCATCGAACACAT
>NW_017973538.1:3629-17858 GCF_001876935.1 Asparagus officinalis
AGAACAGTTTGTTACGGTAAGAACTCACCAACTCTTAGTGCCCATCTACGATGAAGATGACAAAGAAGAAGAGGTTCAAGAGGTATACGCAACTCAGGTCGAGTTCGAACCCCAAGATTGGCGTTTCCCCATCATCGATTACGTTTTGCATGGAATTTTACCAGAAGACGTGAAGGAAAGGGATTCAATTCGACGAAGAGCATCGAGGTTCTACTATAATACGGAGAGTCGAACGCTATACCGCAGGGGGTACGATGGTTTGCTGTTACGTTGCTTATCGACTAAAGAAGCTGAAGAAGTCCTTAAGGAAGCACACGAAGAGGTTTGTGGTGCACACCAACCCGATCCCAAGCTTTATGACCGCATCAGAAGAATGGGATATTTTTGGCCTCTATAAACTGTTCCTCAATACTCCAAAGAGTACAAGAGTATAAACTGTTCCTCAATACTCCAAAGAGTACAAGAGTATAAACTGTTCCTCAATACTCCAAAGAGTACAAGAGTATAAACTGTTCCTCAATACTCCAAAGAGTACAAGAGTATAAACTGTTCCTCAATACTCCAAAGAGTACAAGAGTATAAACTGTTCCTCAATACTCCAAAGAGTACAAGAGTATAAACTGTTCCTCAATACTCCAAAGAGTACAAGAGTATAAACTGTTCCTCAATACTCCAAAGAGTACAAGAGTATAAACTGTTCCTCAATACTCCAAAGAGTACAAGAGTATAAACTGTTCCTCAATACTCCAAAGAGTACAAGAGTATAAACTGTTCCTCAATACTCCAAAGAGTACAAGAGTATAAACTGTTCCTCAATACTCCAAAGAGTACAAGAGTATAAACTGTTCCTCAATACTCCAAAGAGTACAAGAGTATAAACTGTTCCTCAATACTCCAAAGAGTACAAGAGTATAAACTGTTCCTCAATACTCCAAAGAGTACAAGAGTATAAACTGTTCCTCAATACTCCAAAGAGTACAAGAGTATAAACTGTTCCTCAATACTCCAAAGAGTACAAGAGTATAAACTGTTCCTCAATACTCCAAAGAGTACAAGAGTATAAACTGTTCCTCAATACTCCAAAGAGTACAAGAGTATAAACTGTTCCTCAATACTCCAAAGAGTACAAGAGTATAAACTGTTCCTCAATACTCCAAAGAGTACAAGAGTATAAACTGTTCCTCAATACTCCAAAGAGTACAAGAGTATAAACTGTTCCTCAATACTCCAAAGAGTACAAGAGTATAAACTGTTCCTCAATACTCCAAAGAGTACAAGAGTATAAACTGTTCCTCAATACTCCAAAGAGTACAAGAGTATAAACTGTTCCTCAATACTCCAAAGAGTACAAGAGTATAAACTGTTCCTCAATACTCCAAAGAGTACAAGAGTATAAACTGTTCCTCAATACTCCAAAGAGTACAAGAGTATAAACTGTTCCTCAATACTCCAAAGAGTACAAGAGTATAAACTGTTCCTCAATACTCCAAAGAGTACAAGAGTATAAACTGTTCCTCAATACTCCAAAGAGTACAAGAGTATAAACTGTTCCTCAATACTCCAAAGAGTACAAGAGTATAAACTGTTCCTCAATACTCCAAAGAGTACAAGAGTATAAACTGTTCCTCAATACTCCAAAGAGTACAAGAGTATAAACTGTTCCTCAATACTCCAAAGAGTACAAGAGTATAAACTGTTCCTCAATACTCCAAAGAGTACAAGAGTATAAACTGTTCCTCAATACTCCAAAGAGTACAAGAGTATAAACTGTTCCTCAATACTCCAAAGAGTACAAGAGTATAAACTGTTCCTCAATACTCCAAAGAGTACAAGAGTATAAACTGTTCCTCAATACTCCAAAGAGTACAAGAGTATAAACTGTTCCTCAATACTCCAAAGAGTACAAGAGTATAAACTGTTCCTCAATACTCCAAAGAGTACAAGAGTATAAACTGTTCCTCAATACTCCAAAGAGTACAAGAGTATAAACTGTTCCTCAATACTCCAAAGAGTACAAGAGTATAAACTGTTCCTCAATACTCCAAAGAGTACAAGAGTATAAACTGTTCCTCAATACTCCAAAGAGTACAAGAGTATAAACTGTTCCTCAATACTCCAAAGAGTACAAGAGTATAAACTGTTCCTCAATACTCCAAAGAGTACAAGAGTATAAACTGTTCCTCAATACTCCAAAGAGTACAAGAGTATAAACTGTTCCTCAATACTCCAAAGAGTACAAGAGTATAAACTGTTCCTCAATACTCCAAAGAGTACAAGAGTATAAACTGTTCCTCAATACTCCAAAGAGTACAAGAGTATAAACTGTTCCTCAATACTCCAAAGAGTACAAGAGTATAAACTGTTCCTCAATACTCCAAAGAGTACAAGAGTATAAACTGTTCCTCAATACTCCAAAGAGTACAAGAGTATAAACTGTTCCTCAATACTCCAAAGAGTACAAGAGTATAAACTGTTCCTCAATACTCCAAAGAGTACAAGAGTATAAACTGTTCCTCAATACTCCAAAGAGTACAAGAGTATAAACTGTTCCTCAATACTCCAAAGAGTACAAGAGTATAAACTGTTCCTCAATACTCCAAAGAGTACAAGAGTATAAACTGTTCCTCAATACTCCAAAGAGTACAAGAGTATAAACTGTTCCTCAATACTCCAAAGAGTACAAGAGTATAAACTGTTCCTCAATACTCCAAAGAGTACAAGAGTATAAACTGTTCCTCAATACTCCAAAGAGTACAAGAGTATAAACTGTTCCTCAATACTCCAAAGAGTACAAGAGTATAAACTGTTCCTCAATACTCCAAAGAGTACAAGAGTATAAACTGTTCCTCAATACTCCAAAGAGTACAAGAGTATAAACTGTTCCTCAATACTCCAAAGAGTACAAGAGTATAAACTGTTCCTCAATACTCCAAAGAGTACAAGAGTATAAACTGTTCCTCAATACTCCAAAGAGTACAAGAGTATAAACTGTTCCTCAATACTCCAAAGAGTACAAGAGTATAAACTGTTCCTCAATACTCCAAAGAGTACAAGAGTATAAACTGTTCCTCAATACTCCAAAGAGTACAAGAGTATAAACTGTTCCTCAATACTCCAAAGAGTACAAGAGTATAAACTGTTCCTCAATACTCCAAAGAGTACAAGAGTATAAACTGTTCCTCAATACTCCAAAGAGTACAAGAGTATAAACTGTTCCTCAATACTCCAAAGAGTACAAGAGTATAAACTGTTCCTCAATACTCCAAAGAGTACAAGAGTATAAACTGTTCCTCAATACTCCAAAGAGTACAAGAGTATAAACTGTTCCTCAATACTCCAAAGAGTACAAGAGTATAAACTGTTCCTCAATACTCCAAAGAGTACAAGAGTATAAACTGTTCCTCAATACTCCAAAGAGTACAAGAGTATAAACTGTTCCTCAATACTCCAAAGAGTACAAGAGTATAAACTGTTCCTCAATACTCCAAAGAGTACAAGAGTATAAACTGTTCCTCAATACTCCAAAGAGTACAAGAGTATAAACTGTTCCTCAATACTCCAAAGAGTACAAGAGTATAAACTGTTCCTCAATACTCCAAAGAGTACAAGAGTATAAACTGTTCCTCAATACTCCAAAGAGTACAAGAGTATAAACTGTTCCTCAATACTCCAAAGAGTACAAGAGTATAAACTGTTCCTCAATACTCCAAAGAGTACAAGAGTATAAACTGTTCCTCAATACTCCAAAGAGTACAAGAGTATAAACTGTTCCTCAATACTCCAAAGAGTACAAGAGTATAAACTGTTCCTCAATACTCCAAAGAGTACAAGAGTATAAACTGTTCCTCAATACTCCAAAGAGTACAAGAGTATAAACTGTTCCTCAATACTCCAAAGAGTACAAGAGTATAAACTGTTCCTCAATACTCCAAAGAGTACAAGAGTATAAACTGTTCCTCAATACTCCAAAGAGTACAAGAGTATAAACTGTTCCTCAATACTCCAAAGAGTACAAGAGTATAAACTGTTCCTCAATACTCCAAAGAGTACAAGAGTATAAACTGTTCCTCAATACTCCAAAGAGTACAAGAGTATAAACTGTTCCTCAATACTCCAAAGAGTACAAGAGTATAAACTGTTCCTCAATACTCCAAAGAGTACAAGAGTATAAACTGTTCCTCAATACTCCAAAGAGTACAAGAGTATAAACTGTTCCTCAATACTCCAAAGAGTACAAGAGTATAAACTGTTCCTCAATACTCCAAAGAGTACAAGAGTATAAACTGTTCCTCAATACTCCAAAGAGTACAAGAGTATAAACTGTTCCTCAATACTCCAAAGAGTACAAGAGTATAAACTGTTCCTCAATACTCCAAAGAGTACAAGAGTATAAACTGTTCCTCAATACTCCAAAGAGTACAAGAGTATAAACTGTTCCTCAATACTCCAAAGAGTACAAGAGTATAAACTGTTCCTCAATACTCCAAAGAGTACAAGAGTATAAACTGTTCCTCAATACTCCAAAGAGTACAAGAGTATAAACTGTTCCTCAATACTCCAAAGAGTACAAGAGTATAAACTGTTCCTCAATACTCCAAAGAGTACAAGAGTATAAACTGTTCCTCAATACTCCAAAGAGTACAAGAGTATAAACTGTTCCTCAATACTCCAAAGAGTACAAGAGTATAAACTGTTCCTCAATACTCCAAAGAGTACAAGAGTATAAACTGTTCCTCAATACTCCAAAGAGTACAAGAGTATAAACTGTTCCTCAATACTCCAAAGAGTACAAGAGTATAAACTGTTCCTCAATACTCCAAAGAGTACAAGAGTATAAACTGTTCCTCAATACTCCAAAGAGTACAAGAGTATAAACTGTTCCTCAATACTCCAAAGAGTACAAGAGTATAAACTGTTCCTCAATACTCCAAAGAGTACAAGAGTATAAACTGTTCCTCAATACTCCAAAGAGTACAAGAGTATAAACTGTTCCTCAATACTCCAAAGAGTACAAGAGTATAAACTGTTCCTCAATACTCCAAAGAGTACAAGAGTATAAACTGTTCCTCAATACTCCAAAGAGTACAAGAGTATAAACTGTTCCTCAATACTCCAAAGAGTACAAGAGTATAAACTGTTCCTCAATACTCCAAAGAGTACAAGAGTATAAACTGTTCCTCAATACTCCAAAGAGTACAAGAGTATAAACTGTTCCTCAATACTCCAAAGAGTACAAGAGTATAAACTGTTCCTCAATACTCCAAAGAGTACAAGAGTATAAACTGTTCCTCAATACTCCAAAGAGTACAAGAGTATAAACTGTTCCTCAATACTCCAAAGAGTACAAGAGTATAAACTGTTCCTCAATACTCCAAAGAGTACAAGAGTATAAACTGTTCCTCAATACTCCAAAGAGTACAAGAGTATAAACTGTTCCTCAATACTCCAAAGAGTACAAGAGTATAAACTGTTCCTCAATACTCCAAAGAGTACAAGAGTATAAACTGTTCCTCAATACTCCAAAGAGTACAAGAGTATAAACTGTTCCTCAATACTCCAAAGAGTACAAGAGTATAAACTGTTCCTCAATACTCCAAAGAGTACAAGAGTATAAACTGTTCCTCAATACTCCAAAGAGTACAAGAGTATAAACTGTTCCTCAATACTCCAAAGAGTACAAGAGTATAAACTGTTCCTCAATACTCCAAAGAGTACAAGAGTATAAACTGTTCCTCAATACTCCAAAGAGTACAAGAGTATAAACTGTTCCTCAATACTCCAAAGAGTACAAGAGTATAAACTGTTCCTCAATACTCCAAAGAGTACAAGAGTATAAACTGTTCCTCAATACTCCAAAGAGTACAAGAGTATAAACTGTTCCTCAATACTCCAAAGAGTACAAGAGTATAAACTGTTCCTCAATACTCCAAAGAGTACAAGAGTATAAACTGTTCCTCAATACTCCAAAGAGTACAAGAGTATAAACTGTTCCTCAATACTCCAAAGAGTACAAGAGTATAAACTGTTCCTCAATACTCCAAAGAGTACAAGAGTATAAACTGTTCCTCAATACTCCAAAGAGTACAAGAGTATAAACTGTTCCTCAATACTCCAAAGAGTACAAGAGTATAAACTGTTCCTCAATACTCCAAAGAGTACAAGAGTATAAACTGTTCCTCAATACTCCAAAGAGTACAAGAGTATAAACTGTTCCTCAATACTCCAAAGAGTACAAGAGTATAAACTGTTCCTCAATACTCCAAAGAGTACAAGAGTATAAACTGTTCCTCAAGACTCCGACAAGTATAAGAGTATAAACTGCTCCTTGATACTCCTATAAGTATAAGAGTATAAACTGCTTCTCACTCCAAAGAGTATACGAGTATAAACTGTTTCTCGATACTCCGATAAGTATAAGAGTATAAACTGCTTCTCACTCCAAAGAGTATACGAGTATAAACTGTTTCTCATTCCTCCTACCGGTATAAGAGGTTAAACTGCTCCCTGATACTCCAATAGGTATATGAGTCTAAACTATTTCCTACCATTGACGGGAAGTTCCTGGAGGATATTACGCTAATATTCTTAAGGATAACCCGGTCGGACAACCAAGTCAAACCCAGTTCCAAGAGAGAAACTGGGGGTGGATTATCCAATGCATCGGGAAGTTCCCGAAAGAATACCACATGGGTATTCTTAGGGATAACCCAATCATTGTGGAATTGGTGAATAAGAAATTCACGTTCGAACTCTGAAGGTCAGAATGTCTCTTCTTATTCTCTAACTCTTATGAGTTATTTTTGTGAGAAGAGATCCAATCTTCTGGTAGGTTAATCTTTCCTCACCAAACCATCCGCTGATCAAATCAAACGACAGTGGACCCACCAACATTCCCATCTGCCAGTCATTGGCGTTTCTCAGACTCAACGTGCTAGGTCCTAAACGCCTAACATTAAAGTCTCCCTTTGAGTGGTAATATGGGTTGGCACTTTCTTTGCTACCCGTATTCCACTCTCTTTGCGTTCTGGTCAAACCTATAAAAGTTAGGGCCAAAGCCAAAATCCCCTCTCGATTCCTCCAATGAACGAGAGGTCCACCTTCAAATCGAGCGATCAAACCTTCCGACAGTTAGGTCGTCTCAAACTCCTGCTTGGTCAAACATTCATACAGTTAGGGCCACAGCCAAAATCTCCTCTCGATTCCCCCAATGAACGAGAGGTCCACTTCCAAATCGGGTAATCAAACCTTCCGACAGTTAGGGTTATCCGAATTGTTACGATTCTCGGAGTGGAGATCCCACTCTTAGTTTCATCCTTCCGGATTCTGGGGGTGGAGATCCCACCTCGAGTTTCCTTTCCAGCTGTAGATAGAATATAAAATTCTTCCTCTTCAGCACCGGGAGATAGAATATAAAATTCTTCCTCTCCTCGGACCTTTCCGATGCTCGGAGTGGAGAACCCACTCCCAGTTCATCATTCCGGATTCTGGGGGTGGGGGATCCCACCTCAAGTTCCCTTTCCAGCTGTAGATAGAATATAAAATTCTTCCTCTTCAGCACCGGGAGATAGAATATAAAATTCTTCCTCTCCCGTTTCTCAATCTGTCTTTGCTTTTAGAAAAGACACGATTGTCAAATCCGGGCACTCGATGCACGGGGAATTTTATCCCGAAGCCTGAGTAGGGATAAGTCAACGCCTAACACGCGTTGCCGGGTAGTCTATTCCCGTGAGAAAGACGAAGTCTATGTATTCAAAATCATAGCATTAAGTCTAAGAGAAGCAATTCTCTTAGCACAACGTTACATGTGAAACGGGTTTTAATAATTCACATGCTAGCCCGATTCAAACGGTAATCGGTAAAGGCACATCAAACCCGTTGATGGCTGGGGGTTTGCCAAAAATCCCAAAGCCTATGTCTAACACGCATTGCCGGTTAGTCCTTGACCGTAAAAAGGACAAAAGACCACATATTCAACATTGTGGCAGGTTGTTATTAATAACACCATAATCCGTGCCTCACACGCACGGGGAATTTTATCCTGAATCCTAAGTAAGGATAAGTCAGCGCCTAACACGCGTTGCCGGGTAGTCTATTCCCGTGAGAAAGACGAAGTCTACGTATTCAATATCGTAGCACTAAAAGGGTTAACTCTTTTAGCTTAAACGTCACATAGGAGCGGACTTAAACAATCCGCATGCTAGCCCGACTCAAACGGTAGTCGGTAAAGGCTAATCAAATCCGTTGAAGGCTGGGGATTAGCCAAAAATCCTAAAGTCAACGCCTAACACGCGTCGCCGGGTAGTCTATTCCCGTGAGAAAGACGAAGTCTACGTATTCAATATCGTAGCACTAAGAGCGTTAACTCTCTTAGCACAACGTCACATGCGGAACGGATTTAAACAATCCGCATGCTAGCCCGACTCAAACGGTAGTCGGTAAAGGCTCATCAAATCCGTTGATGGCTGAGGATTTGCCAAAAATTCTATAAATGCGAGTCATTGACGCATCAACTCCACTGGTTGGTCTCGTGACTCGAGCACCCAACAAATTCGGGACAAAATCCACACATGCAGATGAATCAACTTTAACAGTTGGTCCTGCAACCCCAACATTCGGGACCGCGATGCTCCAATACCTTAAGAGCTTAAACTGTGAGTACTCCAGCAAACGTATGAGTATAAACTGTGTTAATGGCGATCCGTAAACCCTAGGGTCAGCGCCGGTCAACGCGTAACCCTAGGTCAACGCCGGTCAACGCGTTGCAACCGAAGTCAACGTTCGACGATTCGAAACCCTAAGGGTCAACGCCGGTCAACGCGTAACCCCAGGTCAACGCCAGTCAACGCGTTGCGACCAAAGTCGACATTTGACGAATCAAAACCCTAGGGTGAACGCCGGTTACCGCGTAACCCTAGGTCAACGCCAGTCAACGCGTTGCAATCAGAGTCAACGTTCGACGATCCAAAACCCTAAGGGTCAACGTCGGCCAACGCGTAGCCCTAGGTCAACGCCAAGCGACGCGTTGCAATCAAAGTCAACGTTCGACGATTCAAAACCCTAGGGTCAACGCCGGTCAACGCGTAACCCCAAGTCAACGCCAGTCAACGCGTTGCGACCAAAGTCGACATTTGACGAATCATGTTCAAGTCGAGTTCGAACCCCGAGATTGGCGTTTCCCTATCATCGACTACGTCTTGCATGGAATCTTGCCAGAAGATGTGAAGGAAAGAGAGTCAATCCGGCGAAGAGCACCAAGATTCTACTACAATACGGAGAATCGGACGCTATACCGCAGGGGGTACGATGGGTTGCTATTGTGTTGCCTATCAACCAAAGAAGCTGAAGAGGTCCTTAGGGAGGCACACGAAGGAGAGTGTGGCGCACACCTGTAGGCATCAAAAATTGCCTATAGTTCTCCACAACCAGTTCAGTGTTAACGAGCGACGATGAACGTCACCATCCAATCCACATGAGCCTAATCGACGTCGACGAACGACTAAAGTGAATCGACGAGTTACATGAGCGGATAGGACTTCGGAATCACGAAGACCCGGACCAATCGGGAAGCCCGGCACTGTTCACAAAAAGGACAACGCCCTTCATGCCTCGGCCACTCTACAGATAATCCAATCACCAGAGCGGGTCAAACTCTTCGTCGCGCATCCCACGCACCCGGAATCACTCAAATCCGAATCCGGACGAAGAATATACAGGGGAACCAACAAAACACCTAAACGAAGTCTCGGCAAGCTCGAAACACCCGAGGGGTGTCTTGGCAAAACCAAGACACCCCAGGGGTGTCTCGGCCATGGCCGAGACACCAGGGGTGTCCGCGCCCTTTTGTGGTCCCCTAGACCCCCCTTACCTACTCCTAGAGCCTATAAATAGACCCCCTTGGTGCCTTGATTTGAGAGGATTTTTGGAGAGCCTTGGCGAAGCCCTGCTGCAGTGAAGAGTGCCCGTGTGCTTCAGGAGAGCGGCGAAGCCCTGCCGGATCGAGGAGTGAGAGGTCTTCATCAACAACCCTTCGTTCACCCCCTTCTGTCCTTGGTATTTCCCTTCGCAGGCGATACCGAGAAGAGCTACTATCTCGTTTAACCGAGATATACGCTTTACACTTCTAGATCTCACGCGGATCGACGAAGTTCTGCTTCTATATCCCTTCGCGGATAGACGAAGCTCTGCCCGATTTTCTCGGAACAGATCTGATTGCCCCGGTGGTCCACGGATATCAACGTCCCCGTCACAGGCAAAAGACCCACGCAAGCAAGAGATGACAAACAGATCTTGCGTTTGTTTGAAAAGAGTTGTATTTCTTTTGTTTTCATTGTGTACCGGTCTTATAAAAAGGCTATCTTTTTACTTCATTGTAACGATCGAAGTTGTAATGAATGCAGCAATGAATACAGCGACTTTTTCCGCAAACAATCGTGAAAACTAACAAACGAGACTGGGATGACAAACTTGGCGCAGCTCTATGGGCCTATCGGACCACGGTGCGCACACCAACGGGAGCAACCCCGTACTCACTGGTATACGGGTGTGAAGCTGTTCTTCCATTGGAAATCCAGTTACCATCTCTTCGGATCGCTCTTTCAACCCAGATGTCGACCGAAGAACAACATCAGAAGCGCCTCGAAGAACTCGAGAGGCTCGATGAAGAGCGCCTGGAAGCTCAACAGCAAATTGAGTTTTACCCCCAAATGGGAGGGACCATTCGTAGTGGAGACAGTCTACTCGAGTGGCGCCTATCGCCTCGTCACCAAAGAAGGCGACCGGCTCATGATGCCGATAAACGGCAAATTCCTGAAAAGATACTATCCTTAGTATCTTCAGGATAACCAATGTATCGGGAAGTTCCCAGAAGAATACCACATGGGTATTCTTAGGGATAACCCAGTCATTGTAGAATTGATGAATAAGAAATCTACGTTCGAACTCTGAATGTCAGAATGTTTCTTCTTATTTTTATCAAAATTCTCTAACTCTTATGAGTTATTTTTGTGAGAGGAGATCCAATCTTCTGATAGGTTAATCTTTCCTCACCAAACCATCCGCTGATCAAATTAAACGACAGTGGATCCACCAACATTTCCATTCGCCCGTCGTTGGCATTTCTCAGACTTAATGTGCTAGGTCCTAAACGCCTAGCATTAAAGTCTCCCTTTGAGTGATAATACGAGTTGGCACTCTCTTTGCTACCTGTATTCCACTTTCTTTGCTTTCTGGTCAAACCTATAAAAGTTAGGGCCAAAGCCAAAATCCCCTCTCGATTCCTCCAATGACGAGAGGTCCACTTTCAAAATCGAGTGATCAAACCTTTCGACAGTTAGGGTCATCTCAAACTCCAGTTTGGTCAAACCTTCCTACAGTTAGGGCCAAAGCCAAAATCCTCTCTCGATTCCTTCCATGAACGAGAGATCCACTTGGAACAGTCAAACCTATAAAAGTTAGGATTGTTTCCGATCTCGCTTAGTCAAGCCGACACATAGGCAAGACTAAAGTCGAGTCACTCCTTTTCGATAAACGAAAATCCACCTTTGTCCCCTATTTCCACCAAACCTATAAAAGTTAGGGTCGAAATTGGGTTTTCTCCTCAATGAATGAGGGGTTCTTTGAGTTCAAATGACCAATCCTATAAAAGGTAGTGTCGTTCGAACCTTTCCGATTCTCGGAGTGGAGATCCCACTCTTAGTTTCATCCTTCCGGATTCTGGAGGTGGAGATCCCACCTCGAGTTTCCTTTCCAGCTGAAGATAGAATATAAAATTCTTCCTCTTCAGCACCGGGAGATAGAATATAAAATTCTTCCTCTCCTCGGACCTTTCCGATGCTCGGAGTGGAGATCCCACTCCCAGTTCATCCTTCCAGATTCTGGGGGTGGGGAATCCCACCTCGAGTTTCTTTTCCAGCTGTAGATAGAATATAAAATTCTTCCTCTTCAGCACCGGGAGATAGAATATAAAATTCTTCCTCTCCTCGGGCCTTTCCGATGCTCAGAGTGGAGATCCCACTCCCAGTTCATCCTTCCGGACTCTGGGGGGGGGATCCCACCTCGAGTTTCCTTTTCAGCTGTAGATAGAATATAAAATTCTTTCTCTTCAGCACCGGGAGATAGAATATAAAATTCTTCCTCTCCTATTTGACACAACTTTCAACTTCCAATCCGCGCACTTGGTGCATGGGGAATTTTATCCCGAATCCTAAATAGGGATAAGTCGACACCTAACACGTGTTGCCGGGTAGCCTATTCCCGTAACAAGGACAAAGTCTACGTATTCGAAGTCGTAGTATTAAGTCTAAAGGAGTTCATTTCTTTAGCACAACGTTACATGCGAAACGGATTTCGACGATCCGCATGCTAGCCCGATTCAAACGGTAATCGGTAAAGGCGTATCAAACCCGTTGAAGGCTGGGGATTTGCCAAAAACCCCAAAGTCGACACCTAACACGTGTTGCCGGGTAGCCTATTCCCGTAACAAGGGCAGAGTCTACGTATTCGAAGTCGTAGCATTAAGGCTAAAGGAGTTCATTCCTTTAGCACAACGTTACATGCGGAACGGATTTCGACAATCCGCATGCTAGCCCGATTCAAACGGTAATCGGTAAAGGCACATCAAACCCGTTGATGGATGGGGGTTTGCCAAAAACCCCATAAATCTGTCATTCGGAAGAAATACAGAGAAATCACAAAAGAAGCAAATGCAGAGTTTCTATTTCAAGTCAAAAGCATACAACAAAGAGCTCATTAGCCCGAAGGCAACTGACGGCTAAGAATATGAGACTTTAAGCTAAAAAGTCTATCTGCATAACTCTGCTCAAGTCCCGCCTGCAGATCTGCTCGGGCAGATTCCTCAGAACAGCTCAAAATCTCCGCAGCTTCACTCTTCAACTTCATCAGTCCCTCCTGAGTAGATCCGAGCTCCTCGAGTACCTGGTCACGAGAACGCTCCAATCCAATCAGGTCATCGGCAATAAGAACGGCGGATGGGTGTCTCGGCCAAGGCCGAGACACCCTAGGGTGTCTCGGCCAAGGCCGAGACACCCCTTGGGTGTCTTGGTTTTGCCAAGACACCCCTCGGGTGTTTCGAGCTTGCCGAGACTCCGTTTAGGTGTTTTGTTGGTTCCCCTGTATATTCTTCGTCCGGATTCGGATTTGAGTGATTCCGGGTGCGTTGGATGCGTGACGAAGAGTTCGATCCGTTCTGATGGTTGGATTGTCTTTAGAGTGGTCGAGGCACGGAGGGCGTTGTCCTTTTTGTGAACAGTGCCGGGTTTCCCGATTGGTCCGGGTCTTCGTGATTCCGAAGTCCTATCCGCTCATGTAACTCGTCGATTTACTTCAGTCGTTTGTCGACGTCGATTAGGCTCATGTGGATTGGATGGTGACGTTCATCGTCGCTCGTTAACACTGAACCGGTTGTGGAGAACTATAGGCAATTTTTGATGCCTACAGATACCCCCTCCAAAGTGTTCATGACTCGTTTCTTTTATAGAAGAGGTTGGAATACTTTGGATGTGATTGATCTGGCCTTCAGTCGGCGTAGTTAGCTTCAACTCTTGTCCCTTTCGATTTTCGGTCTATTCGATGCTTTGACGAATAGCCGAAGTTCTTCTGGCGCTGCGTTTATCGCTTGGCCGTCGTCGGAGTCTCGAGTTTGTGGCTGATGAATTGAGTTTGGCTCGTGTCATTGAGTTGACTTTTGAACTTACTATCCACATTGTGCTGGCTTAGGGTTCTGAATCACTGGGGGTTGACTTTTTGTCGCAACGCGCTGTCCGGCGTTGACCTAAGGTTACGCGTTGACCGCCCTTAGGGTTTCAAATCGTCAAACGTTGACTTTGGTTGCAACGCGTTGACTTGTGTTGCAACGCGTTGACTGGCGTTGACCTAGGGTTACGCGTTGACCGGCGTTGACCCTTAGGGTTTTGAATCGTCGAACGTTGATTGGTGTGGATTTTCATCCTCGAACGTTGACTCTTATTGCAACGCATTGACTGGTGTTGACCTAGGGTTGCGCGTTGACCGGCGTCTACCCTTAGGGTTTCGAATCGTCAAACGTTGACTTTTGTCGCAACGCGCTGACTGGCGTTGACCTAGGGTTACGCGTTGACCGGCGTGGACCCTAGGGTTTCGAATCGTCAAACGTTGATTCTGATTGCAACGCATTGACTGGCGTTGACCTAGGGTTACGCGTTGACCGGCGTTGACCTAGGGTTACGCGTTGAC
>NW_017973539.1:0-17709 GCF_001876935.1 Asparagus officinalis
TCTGGTCCGGTTCAATTTGGTCTTGGTTCAACATTATAAAAGAGGGTTTTTTACCCCTTATTAGGGCCGACCCCCCTCTCTCTTTCTTTTTCACTTTTCTCTTCCCTCGAGCATCCGTTCTCCCTCAAAACTTCATATTTGCATTAGATCTAGTCTTCCTTTGGATCTTTGACTGAGAAATCCCTCAAAACTTCCATATTTAGAAGTTCTCTCAGGCCCCTCGAGCGCGTGGTCTGAGTCTCTTTCAAGATCTGATTTTTATTGGATCCACGAGCTTTTCCTCAGGTAAATCCTCAACCATTTTAGCATTTTTTTATGCTTAATTCAATTTATAATTTGTGGGGTCGCATGCGAGGGTTAGGATTAAGATTTGGCGCCTCGAGCTCACCTTTCAGGGGGGGAGAAATGCAAAAAAGATGAACTTTTTCTTAGATCTGATCCCTTAACTTATTTTGCAGGTCTCCATGTTTCGTATTGCGAGGGGTCAATCCTCTACCGCGTCGGCTGATGGCGCGCCTTCTTCTTATGCTGGTGAGCTATTTTTGGAAATTTACAAATTAGTCTATTTTTTCTTGGAAATTTGTAAATTGGTCCTTTTCACCCCATTTTGTTCTCCTTGGCGAGGCAATCGGGAAGAGCCTTGATTCTCCTTGGCGAGGATCGACGCTTTAAAGATATGTTTTGCTTGGTCAAAACCATATCTCAAAATCAATAAAGGGGGCGTTTTGACGCTGCATTGTGCCTTATAAGGCAGGGATATATAGTCGATATACCCTATCTTATAAGTGCATAATGTGGCCAAATCGTCTCACCCTTTATAAGGCAGTGACTCCATCTTACCCATTCGTAGGATGAGTTCAACTTCCTTTTATGATTGAGACTAACAACCGTTTAAATTTTTGCTTCCAGTGGAATATCCTTCTGGGGCGTTCTCATCTCACGCAGTGTACGGGCGTCGTGGCGAGTATTATTCGACTTCCGACGATTTTTCCCCTACCCCAGTCACTCTT
Source organism: Asparagus officinalis (assembly GCF_001876935.1). Taxonomy (NCBI): domain Eukaryota; kingdom Viridiplantae; phylum Streptophyta; class Magnoliopsida; order Asparagales; family Asparagaceae; genus Asparagus; species Asparagus officinalis. The sequence continues at coordinate 1,011 of NW_017973539.1, forward strand.
CGGTTTGCTTCGGGCACGTCGACAGAGGTTGCCCAAGTGGTGAAGGAAGGTGGATATCGAGCTCTTCGCCAGTTGATTACAGATGCGCCCCTCGTGAAGGATGCCAGTTCGATTCAGCCTCTCAAAAAGACTGACTTTTTATTTGGCGATTCTGTCAAAGATCCGGATGCCGTGTTTATTGATGCTGAGCAGTGGCTTCATAAGACTGGCAGTGGCTTCATATATTTGCCGAAGATTCCTCGGCATCGTTCGTTGACTGAGCTCCGGCGTCAGGCTGTGACACGGGAGATGTCGTGGCGCTTGACGGAGGATCATGAGAGCATTCACTGCGGATACATCACTCATCAGGCATCTCCTGGTTCGAGCAGGAGTCACATCACTGGATTGCATCCTGGAGTATTGGGGTTAGATGCACCGCCACGTAACGAGCTTCTTGCCGCTGCTTCTACTTTGAAGAATCGCCTCGCTGCTTTAGGACAGGAGATGCCTGCGACACTTTGGACAAGCTTTGGTGGACTCGCATGACGAAGTACGTTTTGAGCCGATGGAGCGAGGAGTTGCACGCTTGTGGTCTGTATGCAGCCGTTCGTGCCACTATGTATGGTTTGCCCGTTAGCACAAAGCATTTCTTCGCTTTGTGCGAGCTCTACAACCCGGATTCGAACACTTTTCTGACACGGAAAGGGGAGTTGGGCTTGGCCCTCCATGAGATGCACAGAATTTCTGGTTTGCCCATGGGACAAATGCTATAAGGGGAGTTGGGCTTGGCCCTCCATGAGATGCACAGAATTTCTGGTTTGCCCATGGGACAAATGCTATATCAGGAATATTTTCCCTCCAACCAAGAATTGAATCAGCTGAAGGATCGAATGCCCGACTGCTATGAGACTTTATGGGACCTCACATGTCACTATCATATCGCTTTGGCGCAGTCTGAAACCTTAGCGAAGAGGGCTAAATCCCATGTGAGTCAGAAGCAGTTTGTGTCTTATCTGTTCAGGAATCTAGAGAGCAATTCTGGCGAGGCTATTTATGAGCTGGCACCACTCACTCCTTCAGGGGTTAATAATCTATTGAAGAAGGTTGATGCTCATTCCTATACCATTAGCAGTCCTGAGAGTGGTTTTCCTACAGGGACCAAGTTTAAAGCATTCTTGTGGCATGCGACCGCGCCGATTCGACCAATGACCCTTCTAGCCGGTTACCTCGCTATCTGGTTGAAGAAATGCGTGGTCCCGTATCAGTCTAGTGATATCTTGCCATTGGAGGTGCTCTACCCAGCCCTACAAAAAGGAACTTTCGCTTCTTCCGGTGATGGTGGCTAACATTCACCGAGGACTTCGACAGATTTCTAGTGCTTTTACACGGAAGGAAAGTGGACCACCGACTCAGATTCCTACCATTAAGGTGGAGCTTCCGTACACTTATTTGATGGCTTGGTTCGTCCTTCATCGTTCCGATATGATGTCAGTACCGTATGCCACAGACCCCTCCGCTCCCCTACTACAGCTGTTTGAGAATGGCAAGTGGGAGGGACGAGGATTCCCTGACGTCAGACAGCAGCTACAGGTCCACAAGTGTTGGACGTTTTTCGCTTGTTTTCCGCAGTTCTCCGGCCGATACGGCGAGTGTCTGGTTGATGAGGAGAGGCCGAGGGAGTATCAGACTCATTTGGACATTGGCTGCTTTAACTGGCTGGTGAACATCAGGCCGGGTTATCTGACTTTCCGGGTGAGGAATCAGTGTTTCATAGAGCCATACCTACTCTGCCGATTCGTTCGCCAGTTTGGATATGATCAGCTTTATGTCGGGAATCCACGTCAGCAGCTTCGGACCCACGGCGGTTTGGTGGACGGTCTTCGTGCATGGTTGTGGACCGTGACGGGCTGTACTGGTGCTAAGTTCAGTCTCCCGAGTTCTGAGCGGCAGTTGAACCTCACCTTCCTAAGCTGCAAGTGGTTGTTAGCAGCCAATAAGACTATTCCTTTTTCCTTTTATCTTCCAGAATTATTAAACCTGACAATGGTTTGATGTTTCAGGGACCACAGCTGACCAGGATGAAGAGTTCCGTCCTTCTCCCCAGGCGGGACCTTCGATTGTTGCCCCTGCCGCTAGGCGGAAGAGATTAGCCCGCAAGCCGCGTGTAGTTTCGCGAGCATCTGATATGGATTTGGCCGGTGACGATCCTGCTAGTGATGGAGGTAACTTCTACCCTATAGACCGTCCTCTTGATCATTCAGAACTTTGACTCACGCTTTTCCATTTCTATATAGGAGAGCGTGGGGAGAGCGAGATGAGTCCTGATCCTATTTTTCACGATTCTATATCTTCTGGTGATCCCGACTCACCGCACCAGGTGGAAAGGCCTGCAGAAGCTGGTGACATTAGGGAGACCGTCGATGTAGGACCCGGTTCGATGAATCCAGGTACATCTACCATTAACAATACACAAAGGAGTTGAATGATTTGGAATTTGTGCATTCCCTAATTGTCTCTATACTTCTTGCTCTTTTAGATAATTCGCAGGAGGCAAACGTGGATCTTGGGAATAGAGAGGCTGACGCACCCATAAGAGGTAACTCATTTCTATTGGTCGTAGTCTCTTTATTCTCCTTTCGTACTTATATTCTCTTGTGTCAGATTTCTCGATTGATGATTTTGACAAGGAAGGCTTGCTTGTGGACACTCCGATGCTCCACTTTATGTATAGCTCTCCTCAGATTGATGATCAGTTTCCTGGAGATGTATTTCCTGAGTCTACGCTCCCTAAGAATCCTGAGGATGGTTTTTCTGAAGGTACGTAGCTTTTCTCAAGTTAATTATAGGACTAGCCAATTTTTGACTAATGCAACTATAATGTGATGCATCTGAGGATTCTATTTTTTTGTCGAGACTGATCCTGTTGAGCCGGCTGTGGGACCAACTACACCAGTTGATACACCCCCAGCCGTTACACCTCCACCACCCCCAGTGATTCAAGGGGAAGAAGGTATAACTTGAGCAATTGAGGAATGTCATTCATTTCTTCATCAAGGCTTTTGACGGATTTCTCCTTTTTGTGTAAGGCTTTCTTCTCGGCTTCACGTCCTTGTGAAGGAGTTATTATCAGACAGCGACCCAGAGAAGATTGTCATCTGTAAAGAGATCCGTTCCTTCTTCTCCTTTGTGAATGCTATGATTGACAAGCTCTTCCACGGCAGACTTTCCTTTCACCAGTTCAAGCCATTCATTGATCTTAAGATAAATTCCATAAGGGATGCAGGGTACCCAGATCTGGCGAAGTCTATTGTTGATGATCTTGACTGCCTAGAGCGTGAGCTTCAGATGTTTCGTGAGCTCCGGGATGCAGGTGCCTCTTCATTCATCGCTGCCGAGTTGGATACTCACTTACAGACATGGCGCGATGCTAGGTTTCTTGCTGAGTTAGACATTCAGGTGCAGCGGGATCGGGTAGATCGAGTTGAGGCTAACCTTGCTATTAGGTCATCCTCACTCGACGAGCTTGATTCTTCCATTGCTTCTTGTGAGACCCAGATAGACCAGCTCCGAAGAGAACTCCGTGAGAAAGAGGAGACTTTGAGTATTCTTCAGATGACGAAGACACAGGATCAGCAGGCACACACCGCTTTATCAGATGAGCTGAAGTCCTTGAAACAGAAGTTGGTTGAGACAGAGGAGGTTGCTGCGAACACTTTAGCCACCACCGAGGAGTCCATCCGAGTTGAGCTGAGGCAAGCTTATGATGAGAAGCTGTCTAAGCTTAATCAGCAGATTTTTGGCCATGTTCTTGATGTATGATTTCATTTGCTGAATGTTTTGACTTTTGATCCTTTTAGTGGAACTGGTTTTTATCTTTATTATGATTCCTCATTCCGTTTGAAATGATTGACCATAATACTTTTAGGATTTTTGGCAAACCCTCAGCCATCAACGGATTTGATTAGCCTTTACCGACTACCGTTTGAGTCGGGCTAGCATGCGGATTGTCTAAATCCGTTCCGCATGTCACGTTGTGCTAAGAGAGTGAATTCTCTGAGACTTTCGTGCTATGATGTTGAATACATAGACTTCGCCATTGTTACGGGAATAGGCTACCCGGCGACACGTGTTAGGTGTTGACTTTAGGATTTTTGGCTAACCCCCAGCCTTCAACGGGTTTGATAAGCCTTTACCGATTACCGTTTGAATCGGGCTAGCATGCGGATTGTCTAAATCCGTTCCGCATGTAACGTTGTGCTAAAGGAATGAACTCCCTTAGACTTGATGCTACGACTTCGAATACGTAGACTTCACCATTGTTATGGGAATAGGCTGCCCAGCAACGTGTTTTAGACGCTGACTTATCCCTACTTAGGCTTCGGGATAAAATTCCCCAGAATCGAACCCTGGTGTCTTTTTCTTCGGAGAAAGACTAAACCGGCGACGCGTGTTAGACGTCGGCATATCCTTTCTTAGGATTCAGGATGAAATTCCCCATGCGTGTAAGGCATGGATTCTGGTGTTATTAATAACAACCTGTCACAATGTTGAATATGCAGACGGGTGTTCTTTTTAACGGTTAAGAACTAACCGGCAGCGCGTGTTAGGCGCAGACTTATCCCTGCTTAGGATTCGGGATAAACTTCCTAGGATGAATCCTAAATTGACAAATTTTGGAAAAGATCAATGCGGGAAAGGAAGAATTTTATATTCTATTTCCCGGTCTTCTTTTAGGGTGAAGGCGAACCCGAAAACAAGGAAGGAAGAATTTTATATTCTATTCCCTGATCCTGGAAAGGAAGAATTTTATATTCTATTTCCAGCGAAGAAGAAACTAGAAGTGGGGTGTCCACTCCGAGAATCTGGAAGATCTAGATAAACTTACCTTTTATAGGATTGGTTATCTAAACTAAAAAAAGAGTTCTTCGTTTATCGAAGTGAAATTTCAACTTCGGTTATAGCCATGGGAAGGCTTAATCGAAGAGAAAAGAATGGAGTTCTTTCGTTTATCGAAAGGGGGCTCCGAACTGAAAGTGGACCTCTTATTCATGGAAAGAGTCAAGAGGGCCAGATGGATATTTTTTGTGGACCCACTGTCAATTGAAACTGATCAGTGAGGGATTTTGGTGGAGACAATGATTTTGGGTTATCCTCTAGAATATTAAGTGTAATATTCTTCAAGGAACTTCCCGGTAAACGAGTTATCCTGAATGTACTAGGGATAGTACTTTTTCAGGAACTTCCCATTTATTGGCATTAATTGCCTGGCGCCCTCTAGGGAAATCAGACGGTAAGCGCCGTTTGAATAGACTGTGTCTATCACAAACGGTCCTTCCCATTTAGGTTCAAATTTACCTTTCTTCTTAGAGGTGAGAATTATTGGTCGGCGAGCAGCGAGGACCAGATCTCCTTCCTTGAAGCTTCTCCGGCGGACTCTTTTGTCAAAAGCCCTGGACATCCTAGCCTGGTAGAATTCGATATGTTGTTGAGCTTCCAAGCGCTTTTCATCCAGCCTCTCGAGCTCTTCGAGACGCTTCTGATGTTGTTCTTCGGTCGTCATCTCCGTTGCGAGAGCGATCCGAAGGGAGGGAATTTGAATTTCCAAAGGTAGCACCGCTTCGCATCCATATACTAACGAGTACGGAGTAGCTCCCGTAGGAGTGCGTATGGTGGTGCGATAAGCCCAGAGTGCCTCCCCAAGTTTATCGTCCCAGTCTCGTTTGTTGGTCTTCACAAGCTTAGACAGGATCTTAATGATCGTTTTATTGAAAGCTTCAGCTAATCCGTTTGCAGCTGGATAATACGCTGTTGACGATACATCCTCGATCTTGAATTTATCACAAAACCTGATGAAAGCGTTGCTTATGAACTGTGGACCGTTATCGTGGATGATCCGTCTCGGCACGCCGTGTCGGTATATGACATGATGCTTGATGAAGTTGATGACGTTGTTTGTCTTCACTTCCTTAAGCGGAATCGCCTCAGCCCACTTTGAAAAGTAGTCAGTGATAGCGAGAATAAACCGATCACCTTTGACTGAAGGGGGAAAAATTGGACCGACAATGTCCATACCCCAAGTCTCGAATGGCCAGGATGTGGTTGATGTGTGTAATCGTTCTGGCGGTTGGTGCATATAATTTGCATGCACTTGACAGGCGTGACATTCTCGTGCATATTCGATTGCGTCACGTACCATTGTTGGCCAATAATATCCCATTCTTCTGATTCGATCATATAGCTTGGGACCAGGTTGATGCGCACCGCATTCTCCTTCGTGCGCTTCCTTAAGCACTTCTTTTGCTTCTTCGTTCGAAAGGCATCGGAGGAGCAAATCGTCATACCCCCGGCGGTATAACGTACGGGTCTCGATATTGTAAAAGAACCGTGGTGCTCTTCGGCGAATAGATTCTTTTTCTTTTACATCCTCCGGCAAGATGCCATATTGGACGTAGTCAATGATAGGAAAGCGCCAATCTCGGGACTCAGACCCGATTTGAGTTGAGTTCACCTCCTTGGTGTTTGGGCCCCTATCATCTTCTTCTTCATCGGTACCCATATTGTATAGGGGTACGAAGAGTTGATGCGATCTTACTGTGACTAGCAACTCTGTTTCAGGCGGTCGTGCGAGGGACACTGCTAGTGCCGCCAGTGCATCTGCATAAGCGTTCTGGAGGCGAGGGATGTATTCAATGAAGAATTCCTCAAAGGATTCCGCCATTTTGATGGCCTCCTGGTGATACGGTATCAGGTCTTGGTTCCTGACTTCATACTCTCCACGGACTTGGTTGACTATTAGCTGCGAATCTCCGAAAGCTTCAAGATATTCGACCCCCAGCTCTTTGGCGAAACTGAGTCCAATGAGAAGCGCGTTGTACTCGGCCACATTGTTGGAACATGGACCCGTTAGCGAATAGGCTCGAGGTATTACATGCTTTCCCGGAGAAACTAGGACGACTCCAACTCCGGAGGAGACTGTAGAACATCCGGGGGTTATTACCCTATTAACCTCTCTTGAAGCACCATCGAAATATAGTTGCCATATTTGTTGATGCGACGATGTAGTATTAACCTCGTGGGTTTCATCCGGCAAGTCATCATATACTTCCGCCGTATCTGTGGTCGGGCTTGCCGCCAAAAGATCACAAATTGCTTGTCCCTTGACCGACTTCTGCTGTTTGAAGTGCAAATCGTACTGGGATAGGAGGAGGGCCCATTTTGCCAAACGCCAGTTCATCGAACCCGGTTGTGTCATAAATACTCGCACGGGATTAACGCCGGAGATTACGTAAATCGTCTGTCCCACTAAGTAATGCCGCATCTTTTGCACTGCGAATACCAATGCGAGACATTCTTTCTCGATCATCGGATATCGGGACTCAGCGCCCACCAAAGTCCGACTTAAATAATAAACTGCCTGTTCGTGACCATTGTCATCATCTTGTGCTAACAAAGCACTGATCGAATGGTTCATCGCCTTGATGTAAATCAAGAACGGTTTACCTGATTTTGGTGCAACGAGAACAGGAGGATTTGTTAGATATGTTTTAATATCTTCAAATGCTTTTTGACAGGCGTCGTCCCAGATGAATGACACCCCTTTCTTGTTTAGCTTAGAAAAAGGTTGGCATTTCCCAGAAAGATTTGAGATGAACCTCCGGATATAAGCTAAACGCCCCTGCAATCCTCTAAGCTCTCTCAGATTCCTTGGAGGTTGCAGTTCGTGTATCGCCTTTACTTTATCGGGGTCGATGTGTATACCTTTAGTGGTAACGACGAATCCAAGGAATTTTCCGCTGGACATTCCAAGGAAGGATTTAGTAGGGTTCATCTTCAACTGGTGGCTCCGCATGAGATCGAACATCGTCTTCAGGTCCTTGATGTGATCCCCTTTGCTGCGGCTTTTTACAACCAAGTCATCAACATAGCATTCGACTGTTTTCCGGAGGTGCTCTTGGAAAATCTTAGTCATCGCCCGCTGGTATGTGGCACCGGCATTCTTCAGGCCGAAAGGCATCACTGTATAGCAGAAGACACCGAGAGGTGTTCTAAACGCCGTATGCTTCTCATCCTCCGGATGCATCTTGATTTGGTTATATCCCGAAAAGCCGTCCATGAAGGACATCCTCTCAAATCCGCATGTATTGTCGATGATGACGTCCGTGATTGGGAGAGGAAAATCATCTTTTGGGCATGCTTCATTCAGATTCCTGAAGTCGATGCAAATCCTGATTTTGCCATTTTTCTTCATGACGGGAACGATGTTGGCTAACCAGTCTGGATGTTGTTCCTCTCGGATAAATCCTGATTCGATCAACTTCTTAACCTCTGCCTCAATGGCTTCCATAATCTGCGGACGAAACCGTCTTTGCTGTTGTTTGACAGGTTTGGCATCCGGCTTGATGTCGAGGTGATGCATTGCCACATTAGGATCAAGCCCTGGCATATCTTCGTAGTTCCAGGCGAAGACGTCGATATATTCCCTGATGAGGGCGATTAGTTCCTCTTTCTCATCTGGGGGAAGACTACCGCTGATGAATATGGGTTTTGGATTGGCCTCATCGCCCATATTAATTTGGACTACTTCATCTTCGGTTGGTGGTTCTCTCTGTTCGAACCTGTCACCGTACTGCATACTTAGATGATGCACCCACGGGTCTTCCCACGTTGGCATTTGATCATCATCCTCCAGCGTGGATGGATCTGCTGTAGTCATGTTTGACATTAAGGTTTTGAACATTTCTCCCAGACTTGTATCAGAGTCCCACTCTGAAGCATCGGGAGAGTATCCATTCTTAGGCTTGTTAGCAATTTGATCAATGATCTGCCAACTACATTCCTCATCTGATGAAACATAACCTAAGCCTCGTCCATATTTATAATAATCCTCAGGCTTCCCTTTCGGTACATATACTGCTTTGGCTGGATTACGAGGACCTCGATCGAAATATAAACCTTCTCCGAGTGTGAAGTCGTATCCTTGCTTTTCCATAAGCTTGCGTGCTTCCGGACTATACTTAGACAAATGCCGACCGGGTTTGTCATCATCTTCATCTTCACTTAGGAAATGATCCCGTAATGGAGAACTTTTCCCTTTACCGTAAATTATTTCCTTCGCGCCCTTTATTTTGTTCGGGATGATCATGGTTGTTCCGAAAGAATGTTGGAGGCGTTCTTTCGTTACATAGGATGATCGGAGCGGCATATGCAAACCAGAATTATTATACAATTCCGTCATCATATTATCAAAAGACAAGGAGTACTCTAAATCATCATTTATTTCATCGGTGGCAAGTTGCCAGTTACAACTGCCATCTGACGATTGATCATCGTCAAGATTGATTACAAAGGGTACAATGTCATTTAGAACAAAACCACCATTGTAATCGAATCCGGCTTCGGAGTCAGCTTCTTCTCCGCTGTCCGCGCCCTGGACCGATGGTTCTGTATCGGATTCGTTACCATAAAGGAGAGAATCAGTGAAATAATTCTCAAACCCTTTAAATGGTTGCTTATCCGCGACCACCGTCCTAACTCTTCCATCAGTGTCGACATATTTCAGACACTGATGTAAGGTAGAGGGAACTATAACATTACTATGGATCCAAGGCCGACCCAATAGTAAGTTATATGACGTCTCAGCATCAATAACATAGCACGTGACCTCTGTCTTCAGATCGCCCATTTGGCACTTTACCCGAATTTTACCTAAAGGCCTTGACCCGCTGGTGTTGAATCCGTATATAACCGTGCCTGTAGACGCTAATTTGCTGACCGGAATGCCAAGGTTGTGCATCAGACGAAGTGGCATAATGCTCACAGCGGAACCCGGATCGACTTGGATCCGGTTGACTTCGCTGGAACCAATGTATCCGACGAAGTATAGGGGCCGATCGTGATTCGAATTTTTCGTTTGCATATCCTCTTTGGTGAAGGTGATGCAGGGAAGGTTCTTAGTCGCCATGTTGCACTGTTGACTCAGCGGTTCTGGCTGTTCATGCACCGGCTTGACTTGAGTCAGAAATACCTCTGCATTGGCCAAAGCTTCTTGTAGGGCCTCCCTGGTTTCTTTGGATAATCGCAGCAACTCATACAGCGTTATCCGTGCAGGAATGTTGGCTAATTGCGCCATAATGTCGAAGACTTGCGGAGTTTTCGAGCTTTCCGGTTTGTCTCTTCCAATCGGGCGACTGAAACGAGGCTGCTTCGGATTTTGCACCTCCTGAGGATTCTTCTCTTTTGGTTTATTCACCGGCTGTCTTCTAGCATCTTCACCCGGTGTAGTACTCGCAATCACCCCCATCTCCGTGAGAGTTTTGGCTGGTCCTCGTTTATTCACCCCCTGTTCACTGGGTGGTGGATATTTGTAGTGATACTCATTTCCGCTTCTAGTGGCGAAGACCTCTTGTTCTTCTTCGGAGAGTGGAAAAGCGAGAATACTTTCGTCATCTTCTCCCGGGATAGCAGAGACTCCACAGCAAGACTTTCCTTTCCCTTTGGATTTCTTCTTTGATGACGATCCGGCCCATTGTTCATCTTCAATTAGGTCGGGGTGAACCCATAGGATTTCACCATTTGGAGCTGTGTGCGGCACAAGTCCTTTTTGGCGCTGTCCATGCGGGTCGTCGTTCACCGTCTTCATCCCGACTTTGGTGATGTGCTTTGGCTCGAACCAAGTCGTAGGTACCGATCCGAAACTGATTGATACGGCGTTCGCTCCCACGTTCTTGGCAGGCTTCGGGGTTATAACGCCCACGTCAATGAGTGCCTGGATTTTGTCCTTGAGGTGGTAGCACGACCTCGTAGGGTGATGGACCGCTCTGTGATACGCGCAGTACTTTGGGTCCGTCACCTTGTTTGCTCCCTCCTGATCCACGATTGCTGGCAGCTGGATTTTGTTGTTCTCCAACAAATATTTGAAAATGCCGGGCACCTCGTCGTCTTTGAAGGAGTATGTCTTTGGAAACCTTGGCTCCAAAGACTTTTGCTTCTGGGACCGCTGCTGCCAATGAGGTTGGGATTGCTGTGGCGCTCGTTGCTGCTGTGGCTGTTGCGGTGCCCGTTGCTGCTGCTGTTGCTGAGGTTGCAACTGAAAGGTTTGGTTAGCATCAACAGCATTAAACTGAGCTTTACCTTTTCCTCTTTGGTTAAAGTTCTGCTTCGGAAGATTTGTTGCCGGTTGACCTCTCTCCGCCTTCTTCCTTTTGATGAACCGCTCAGCTTGCTCCCCTCGGACTTTCAAATCCTTCCACGTCTTGGATGGTGCCGTGCCCATTGCTTCCAACACGTCCAGCGAGAGGTTGTTGTGGCAGGTCTGGAGTATAAACTCCTCGGTGATCGGGTCCCGGCAATTCATCGCCTTGTTGCGGAACCTCTTGACGAAGGTGTCGACCAACTCCCCGTCTTTCTGCTTCTCATCGAGCAATGACCCAATAGAAACTTCGGTGTCGTCATCGAAGAAGTTTGCGAGGAACTTTGACTCCATGTCGTCCCAGCTATTTATGCTCCCTGGCTTGAGGCGACGATACCAATCGAAGGCGGCTCCGCGAAGAGTGCCAACGAATGACCGCACCATCAGAGGTTCATTACCAGAGATGACTCCCAAGTGCGATTTGAAATATATCAAATGCTGAGTAGGGGAACCCATCCCATTAAACGGCGTGAAGTTAATTAGACTGAACTTCGCCGGATATGGGATTGATTCCCACTCCCTTGGGTATGGACAAGGAATGCCCGTCTTTTTTGTCTCTTGAGCGGAAATCAACGTATTGATTTTGCTCTCGAGATTTTTGATCTTCAGGTTTTCGCTGGTTTCTTCGCCAGCATTCTCATTACCACCCCCTGCGTTGACGGGAGGATCATTGGTATTACGAGCATTCGCATCCTCATCTTCCAGATTAATCGGGTTACGATGATTCTGCTCGCCTTGTTGGTTCGCCAATGCTTGGATCTGTTGGTCATGCATTTCTCTCATCCGCTGCATGGCCATATCCATTTCAAATTTGAAACTTTCTTTCTGTTTAGCCAAAGCGTCTTCAAGCATCTTGGCCATCTGTTCCGCGCTTATCATCAGGGCCTCGCGGGGTTGTCCCTCACTGGATACAGTATTATCTGACGCCACCGCGGAACCGGCATCGGATTCTTCATCTTCTGAAGGGTGTCTTGTCCGAACCCTACCATAGGTTGCTCGTTCAATGGCTCCGGACTGCAGACGGGTTCTAGGTCGGGATGCTTTCAGTATTGTTTCGAGATCATCTCGTATCGACGTCCCTCTGTTGGTCATGTTGGCGGTGACTCTCGGATGTTCACCGTCTTTGACCGCTATTCTTCTTCGTTGGAAACGCCTATGCCTTGGTTTTGGCGTTTCGACACTAAGTCTCTCGAATACTGAAACCCTGTCAGGGACTGTCTTGACACAGTTGCATTCTGAGAGTACTGCCCGAATAAGCTTCGAGCAAGGACATTGCGCTTCTAATCTTTGAGGGCTCCTCTTTCTGGTTTTATTCGTACCCCCTGCACGATAGTACAGCTCGTCCGTTTGACGGTTGGAGCAACCCATCGTGTGTTGGCACATTCTCCCAGGTATAACGTCGTCGTCATCAGACGACAACATTTCCTTCTGAGGATGGTTTATCTTCTTCGGACCGTCCAGAGTCGCACGCCTTGAAACGCGCCTTTGTGAGCGTGAATCTCCAGCAGGCTCCTGTACTTCTATGCGCAAAGTTGTGCGCTTGGGCGCCGCAATTTTCTCCAAGTGCTGCGGGTTGCGGCGACCTCCAGCATGTGATATTGTTTGGGACTTCTTCATTGGTCCCAAGCGTTCTTGGACTGGAGCTTTACCTCGTTCTTTGGGAATAGGACCGAGGCGCTCCAAAACTGACTTTCTCTCCTGGGATGGTCCTGCAGGATTTCCCGGAGCAGTTGCAGAAATCACCGGCCGTTTGGATTGATTTGCCGGGTGTTGAACCTTTGGCGGTTGCGGGTTTTGCTCCTTAGTCTGAACCACTCCAGACTTCGGCTTCCAAACCTTGCGAGTCGATGGCTGCTTCTCGGCCACCTCACGCTGTAGCTTGCGACGGGCTTCTTCAGCTTTAGCCCGCGCTTGCGCAGATAATGCGCGGCGCTTGCGGATACGTTCCTCCAGTGTCGAGCGGTCCCGTTTGACACGAACCCACTCCATTGTTGATGGCTTGGAGGAACCATCCTTCATTTGCTGTTGAGGCTGTTTGCCTCGTTTGTTCTTCAGATCCGCATGGTAACGGACCCCGTCAACAGACTCCATGGCCTTGGCGAACTGCTTCGCGAGGCGTTGGCGCTGCCTCTGGCGAGCTCTCTTAGAGAGAATCACCACGCCTTCGACGGCGGATTTGACCTGCTTCGAGGCCGGTAGGACTTCACCTGACGCAACTTCGGCGTCGAATGGGGTGAGGTCGTCGTTGGTGGCTTCAACTTCTTCGCACCAACGGACTTTTCTCCTGGAGGAGAACTTCTGAAACTTCTTGGACTTGGGGGAGGAGGTAGATCCAGACGAGGACACGTACTCCTCGTACTTCTGTTGGTCGAACTCATACTCGACCTCCTCCACGACCGGGATCGAGATCCGCGGCTGCGACGCTCCGATCTCAGCAGTGAGATCGGTGGCTCCCACTGTGGTCGCCAGATTGTTCGCGGGAAAAGTTGGTGTTTTCTTCATTATCGATGTCATTGCACTCAGTTAACAACTTTATGCGTTACAAAGAGATCCGGTCTTTTTATAAGATCCGGCTTACAATGAAAATCAAAATAAAACAAAGAAATCAAAATTACAACTTCTCTCTTTTACCGAACAAATCACAAGATCCTGTTATCCGGTCTCTTGCTTCTGTGGGTTGTTTGCCTGCGCCGGGGTTGCTTACCGTGGACCACCGCGTGATCTGGATCCAAGCAGATCTACGACGTATTACGGGTATTATCCCACCAAGGAGATAATAGCCGGGAGGGATCGTTTCACCAAGGAAACGACCGCTCGAATCTCGGGATCTAAGAACCAAGCTTAGATCCGGAGTGTAACGACGTAGATCTGAGGATTAGACTCTCTCGAACTCCTGCCTTTTTCGGTGCGGGTGCTCGCTAAGAATCAAATCCGGGTCTCCAAGTCTTCAAGCCTTCAGATCTCCGAGTTGAGGTGACAATCCGGCAGAGTTTCGGCTCTCTCAAAAGTTTCAGAAGAAGTCCCTCAAATGAACAACCACCCCCCCTATTTATAGCCTCTCTGAACTGTGCCTTTGTGCACAAGAGAGAGAGGGGGGGGAGTCGGGCCACCTGGTGCTCCAAAATCTACTAAGGTCCAATATATCTTGGCGTAAACTTTCCCCGTCTTCCGAATCGCTGAACGCCTTTCATAGGCGATACCTTCAGCATAATTGAAACTCTAATCTGAAACTCCAAGGGTCTTCGTCTCTTATCAGCATAGCTCTTTTGCCGACTCTGAGCGGCTAGAGTCTGATCTCTGATCAATGTTACTTTCTCAGTAATCTGTCTCATAAGCTCTGGCTCAAGCATTAAACTCTTCTCCGGCTCTACCCAATATATAAGCGATCTGCAAGGCCTCCCGTACGATGCTTCATCAGGGTCATACCGATAGCCGCTTGATAATTATTATTCTAAACGAATTCTATCAGTGGAATATGATCCTCCCAGCTACCTTAAAAATCAACGATACAAGCCCGCAACGTGTTTCCCAACACCTGATTTACTTTCTCCGTCTGACCATCTGTCTGTGGGTGAAATACACTACAGTAAGATAAACCTGTTACCAAACGAATTCTAGAAACCCTTCCATAAATGCGGAATGAACACTGAACCTTAATTCGATATCATCGTATCTGTAACTCCATGAAGTCGAATAATCTCCTGAATAAATATCCTCGCATACGTCTCAGCTGTATAATTAGTCTTCACTTGAATAAACTGTGCTGACTTCATTAGTCTATCCACTATCACCCAAACAGAATCATTCTTTTCTTCGACTTCGACAACCCTACAGTAAAGTCCTTAGAAATGTCTGCCCACTTCCACTCTGGGATGGATAAAGGCTGAAGTGTTCCTGCTAGTCTCTGATGCTCTGCCTTCATCTGCTAACAGGTAAAACACTTAGTTACATACTTTGAAATCTTTCTACACATATCACTCCAGCAATAGTGTCTCTTTAGGTCCTTGTACATCTTAGTGGTCCCTGGATGTACTATATACTGAGTACGATGTGCTTTATCTAACAACTCCCTCTTAAGCTCTGCATTGGCTGGCATAACAAATCTATCCTTCATCCGTAGTGTAAGGATCATAAAATTTTTTATACTAGTTAAAATAATTTTTCTGGTACCTTAAAATGTTAAATTATTATTTTCAAAAGAGTAATTATATTTTCTTGATTTTCTTATAATTCTCTACGATTCTAAAATATAGTCTTATATTTTTTTGGTTTTGCTAAGAATAAATTTAATAGTTGCAGTGAATACTTTTAGGTTAATATTTGGTCATTTATATTATTAATAATCTTATTATTATTAATGTAAACCTGAGCATAGTACATTAGCACATATATAAATATATGTATATAAATATTTGGTCGTTAATATTTTGTTAATATTATTATTTGTTTAAAATTATTAATATTATGGTTATTCTCATGTTTATGGTAATATATCTCCATAATCATTCCCTCATTTTCCATAATCACGTTTTTCTCTCACAATTATTTCCTTCCTTTTTCTCTACCCTTTTCATTTCCCTTAATCACGTGTAAATCCCCATAATCACGTTATTAATTGATTTCTTTCTCTCCCCATTTATTCTCTCTTTTAATTTTCTTTCCTTATTAACCCTCTTCCATAACCGGCTCCAATCACCCCCTTAATCAGGTTTAATTCATACCATTTTTCCTCCATAATTATCTCTCTCCTCTTAATTACCTCACACATATCTCTCCTCTCCCGCATCCTCCAGCGAACAAACCAACCCCACCTCCTCATGTTCTCTTCAAACCCAAGACACCCAACACCCTCCTTCTTCTCCAACCAGACCCACCTCGAACAGCCTCCACGCCCTCCTCCCGTCGTTGATCTCCACCACCAGCCGCTCATCCTCCTCAACCGAGACCCGCCACCACCACCCCAAGCTCCTCGACCATCATCCACGTCGCCGCCTCCAAATCTGCTCCGACGCCAATCCGACGCCCGACCAGAAGCCTCGTCGCCTGAGCGCCTCCAGCTCCTCCCCTCGGCCGAGATCTACCCCCGTCACCGCTCCCTCAGACCCGACGCCGTCAACCTCTTCTCCATCTTCTTCGCCACCTTCAAACAACCCATATCCGAGCTCCTCCACCCCTGCCACCTCGCCGTCGTTCACCTCCGACGACGCCAACGCCGAACCCCTAGATCCGCTCCGTCAACCCTCCAAGGTTCGCTGCCCAAACCACCGCATCTCCCCGAGCTCCGCCATTGCCGTCAAGATCGCACGCCATATGTTCGATGTTATGTCAACAGCCCCCTCGAACCCGTTGAGCCCTTGTGATGACAACCGTTGTCGCCGTTCCCAAACATCGCCAACGGCCCCTCGACGTCAAGCATTTTTGTCTTTCTCTTTGTTGAATTCGTTCTCATTATTATTATGCAAGTATATTTTAACTTGTTTTTGTTATCTTCAATTCATATGACTGTTTTATTGCAAGCATTTTTGCTATTGC
>NW_017973540.1:0-17981 GCF_001876935.1 Asparagus officinalis
GATGGCGAACTCTGCGTCACAGCGATGGCGAGCTCTGCGTTCGTTCGAAGATGGCGTCGATGGCGAGCTTTGCGTTTTGGGGGGGGGTCCGAACTCTGCGTTCGTGCGAAGCTGGCGTCGAAGTGAACTCTGCGTTCGCACGAGTTTGGCGTCGAAGCTATCGCTGGCGACAGGCTGTCGCCAGCTCCTCCTCCTCCTCCGCCCTTAAAAGGAAACCCAACGGCGCTGATTCTCCCCCCCTCTCCTCCGATTTCTCCTTCTCCGGCGGCGGCGATCTGCCCTAAAACGCAGCAGCGTTTTCCCCAAATCGCAGTGGCGATTTTCCCTCTTAATCTCAGCTTCCAACAGTGGTTGTTAAAGGGGATTTGTAAGAGAGAGAGATTAAATAAGAAAGAGGGGTTTTATTGTGAGAGAAATTGAAAGGGTTCATACCCTTTGATTATTAACACTGTAGCTACAGTGTTCAATCTGAGAAATCTCAGTTTAGAGATTTGCTCTTGATTTGTAATTTCTTGTTAGATTAAATAAGAAATTATCTGTGTGGCTCCCGAGGACGTAGGCAGTTGCCGAACCTCGTCTATAGGTGGAGGACAGTCAAGTAATCAACCTCGTAGCTTTTGTAATAGTTTATCATTATACCATCGGTGTGAAAGTAGATATACATAAGAAGAAATGTCACATCATCATGTGGAGCCATATCTCAAAATTTCAGATTACTTAGTAGCTTTTACTGGTTTAATCGATGTTAACTGCGGAGATCAGAAAGTTTTATTTCCACTGCTCTTTCCTATGTCTATTTATGTTAGAAATATTCTCCTGATTTCTTTAACCTATTTGTGTATTTACATTATTCATCTTGTGTTACAGTTGTCTAACTATGAACATTACTTATTTTTTTGTATACTGTACAGATGAATGCCTGTAAAGAAATCAGGAGAATAATTTTTTAACATATAGAGGTTAAAGAAATTAGGAAAATATTTTTTAACATAAAGAGGTTAAAGAAATCAGGATTCAGGAGAACATTTAATTGTTTTTTTGTTGTCTAACTATGAACATTTAATGATTTTTTTTTTGTATACTGCACAGATAGAATGCCTGTAATCTTAAGAGACACTGGTTCAATTGATCTCTGGTTAAATGATTCCATGGCCAAACATGAAACAGTCCTTGGGCCTTGTGAAGATCTTGATCTAGTAAGTTTTCAGTCTTGCAAGTTTTAAGTTTGCTGAGTGAATCATGTCACTTATGTCTCTTGTTGAATGTCAAACTGCAAGTACACGAGTCCCTTTTTTTATGTCTACTTATTATATAATGAAGTTTTGCGAAAATCAACGTATCTAATGTAATCTCGTCATTATTGCTTTATTACCTAGAAAATTTCTTCTGGGTGTTTCCAATTTGTCAATCTTGAGGTTTTATAATAATAATTATTCGTAACTACCTATATTTGTGACTAGTATACTGTTGTTATTTCTTGATGTAAGGTTCCCCTTTTTACTACCAAAACTATTTGTATGTGTTTGAGCCATGTGTAACTTCTGATAAAGATGGTGGGATGCATCAGTCCTGCTGATGATATGATACTAATGATATGCTATAGGTGCACTTCAGTTCAATGCCATGCCAAAAACACACTTTTACCTACAAGAAAACACACTGATTTAGTGATATTTATTGAAGGAAGACAATTTGAAAGACGTTCATCAGTGAAGTGTTGGAAGAAGAGTACAAACTAAGAGGATTCATACCATTTACCTTTTAAGCAATCCACGGCCAGCTTACTTGGATACAGCTGAAAGCTACCGGTGAAAAACCGTTATCAACGTTCTTCACAAAGAAATCTGAAGTTAAATGCGAACCAGAGCCTGAATTACTGAAATCATCCAAACAAGAACATGATCCCTGCAATTTGAAGGAAGAACCAGGTTCAGATGATGTTGAGCAAAAAGTCACCGACGAGGAGGAGGATAACAAAAAGCCTGAAATTTCTTGTGTCAAAAGAGGATTGGAGGAAATGGAGAACCCTTCTCAACCGAAGCACGAGAATTTACAAAGCAACCAAACAAGTCCAGTGAAGAAAAAGGTGAAAAGCGTAAAGAATACAGATGATAAGCAATCATCTCTGCTTTCTTATTTTGGGAGAAGTTAGGGCAGTCTCTTATAGTAGCTCGTTTTGCGCATGTAATTATATGTGATGCTTTGCATTTTCCATTAAAACACACTTCGCCTTTTGTTTTGGAGAATACCAAACATGTTAAGTGGATCTCTGTTTCAGTCAAAAAATGAGGTGAACTTTTCTTTTCTTCTTGTCAGTTATATTTGCTGGCAATGGACCAAAGACATAAGATTTCCCCAATGATCTGATAATTAATGGGCACAGGGTAAGTAGCAATAGCGGGCACAAGGCTATCCTGACTAGCGTCTCAACAAGTTTGGTGGGTTCTAATGATGACTCGAGGGCATTTTAGAAATAACAATAGTAGTAAACCCTTTGTCTCTGTTGCACATAATCACAATATGCTATAAACAAGTCCTAGCAAAAACATTTCCCATTATTATGATTACAAACCAAATACAAACAGCTCAACAAAGATAGTTCTGACAATTCATACACAACTCTGATTCAACACCACATGCAAAGTAGGGCTCAACAATCTTAGCGCTGCCTTACTACTAACTAACAGGACGCAAGGTTTGATATAGAAAACTAGAAGGCAATACTTTCTATTCACTTTTCCATGAAGAAAGAGGTGGGGTCTCTGAATCCTTCCAAGTCTGCATCATCGCAGGATACCTATCGCCTTTAACAGCATCAGCAGAAGCAAAAGATTCGAGCTGTACCATTTCTTCCTTTGTCAGCTTAACAGAGAGTGCTCCTATGTTTTGTTTCAAGTTCTCGATCTTAGTAGTTCCAGGTATAGGGCAAACATCATTTCCTTGGTGGTGAACCCAGGCTAATGCTAGTTGAGAAGGGGTGCATCCTTTTCTTGAAGCCATCTCACTAACTCTTTCAAATAATGTAATATTCTGCTCCAAATTCCCTGGCTGTAACCTCGGCAAGTACTGGCAAATAAAAGTCCATTATTAGTTTTGGGAACAGTTAGAATTATACGGTCTATGTATTCATTGAGATATCGACTAAATACGTAGACCCTGTATTCTTCCATATTATGAGAAATAAGACGGTCACTTTTATCAGAGCCATGATCTCAAGACCCCAAGCTTAGCGGATGCATCTATGCCTCTTTAAAAAAACCACAACAATTGTTCCAACTGTTTAAGAATTTCAAATTTACCGCCTTCAATAGGAATAGTTTGTGTGTCACATTGTAAGGTCGTGTATGAGAAACTAGGAGCATCATTCCCATGATATCTCCCGTTTTCCTCGATTATATATAGTAAGTTTTTTTGTGTGGCAGAATGACAAATGTGAAATGAGCCTAGAAATGTACTTTAAAAGGAACTTAAACAGTTATAGATGCATTTTTATAAAGAATTGCTGGTGAATTTAATCTATGCATTAGTATTTGACAGAAGTTACCCATCAAGTCACAAATGAGTGCATCAGTTTGTATCAACCTTGGTAAGCCCATAGTAAGCTGGCCAAGCAAGCACGAAGGGGGAGGCGACACTCCTCAAAGTGATCACCTCAAACATGCCGGTCAAGTTACTTGGCTTTCTAATTAGGTTGTAAAAGAACATGGCTAAGTTGATACACGACTAATCAGAAGCCCATGGTTCAGTTGACAGCAATTAGCAGTTCGAAAGACGTGATTCTAGTAAAGTTATATCTGGTTCTTTTGATTTCACTATCAAGAGCACATCTTACTGCATGAGACCCGAGTAGTTAAAATAGTTCATAAGCTTTTTGGAATACACATACCTTTCTGAAATCCCCGTCTGGTAGATTTTCGACCAACTTAGGTCCAGAAGATAGGAAGCCCCTCCCCAAAGGACTGTATGCCACAATTCCTATTCCGAGCTCTCTGAAAAATACGTAAATGGTGAAAACTCATGCGATTGGTTTCCTAAATGAATATAAATGATTAAATTTGCAGGAGAGACGAGAGCTCTTAATTACCTACAAGTTGGGATTATGTCGTCTTCCACGTCCCTTGACCATAGCGACCATTCGAGCTGGACAGCAGTTATAGGGTGAACAGCATGTGCCCTCCTGATTGTTGACGGCGAGGCCTCAGATAATCCTACGTATTTTATTTTCCCCTCTTCAACCAGTTTCTTAAGTTCTCCCATCTGATAATGTAAAAAATAACATGAGAACACTATAGTATAAAGAACATAAATCTATCTTCTATACATGTAACAAGAAACCTTCAGATTTGGGCAGTAATCAATCTGTCAGATGTGGATTACATTTATCAACGACAGGCTTAGAGGAAACAAAGAAAGGAGAGATGTAGAAAGAAAAGGTCTAAGACGATACTCTTCTAAAAAGAGCACATTATAGCAATTTTCTTCTAACCAATTTAATTTGTTACCACTAAATAGGGAGGTAATTATGAATTAGATTGCTGTTATGATTTTCAAACTGGTCCCTCTACTAAGTTCTAAATTATGGGAAGTCATGTGTATAATTTTTGGGATGTGATTGGAATATTTTCAAAGGGTGACTAACATAAGTGTAGAACACCAAAAAAGAGCTTTTCTTAAATAATAGTAATAGATTTCTATTGTTAGTGTATAAAACTATAATCCTCAATCATCACCGCTGCTTCGGATATTTGGCGTGAGGATAGGATCCTTTTAGATGGTATTAGAGCTACTCAGGTTCAATTTCGGCTTTCATATGGACATAAATAAATAAAAAAACAAATTGATATTGCCACATGAGTCCAGATTTCGGCCAATAAAAATGGCTCTCACCCCGAGGGAGCGTGTTAAGAGTATAAAGCTCTAACTCTCGACACGCTTACCACAACATTAGAGTTTTGGTGCAATAGGGACATTTGACATCAATATGTAAAACCTGAATCTAAGAGGCTATTTGGTTGGCTGAGAAACTAAGAAAAGAAAATCCAAACACCTGACACACCCATGTGAAGATGTTTGATTTACTTTTCTTATGTTTGGTTGAGAGAGGAAAAAAAGGAGATGTTGCGCATGTGAGACTCACCCATTAGTAAGATAATAATGTCATGGGTCTCAAATTTAAGGAAATCCATTCTCCCAAAAAGTCGTGAAATGAGCTTGAAATCATGAAAATTGGTCCCACAACCTATTTCACATGAGTAATCTCCCAAACTTAGGTTTCTAGGAAATGAACCAAACGGACCCTAAGGGCCTGTTTGTTTGCCTAATAAAAATGAGAAAACCCTCCGCCACGTCACATTTCAAAAAATCCCCCCCCCCCTCACCACATAGGATTTTGGTTTCAACCGATTTTCAAATCACACGTTTGTTTCGTTTTGTGATTTAAAAAAATGAGGGTGCCACGTAGGATATCACATCAGCTTTTTGAGAAAATCGTTTTCAGCCCAAAAACCTATGAAAACACTTGAAAATGTCACTTCATTGAATTTTTAATTACTAGAAACACCGTTGAAACGGTGGCGGTGAATAAAACAGACGGTTACTATTGCGGCTCATTTCCATTTCCTGTTTTTTTATGCACAAGAAATGGAAATCGGTGATTAAAACAGATTATTTAAATGCTGAAAACAGCGGTTGGATTTGTTTCTTACGCGACGTGATGGTGACGTGGCGTTCATTTCTTTACGAAACGAACGAAAAAAGAAATCTAGGAAATGTGTCTTGAAATCATGTGAAATGTAAGTTTTCTATTTTCCTTTTTTTTTTTGGGGGAAAACAACCAAACAGAGGAAAAAACTAGACCAGCGAAAGCAAAGAAAAAGTAGTGACCAAACAAAAGGGAAACTCACAGTGATCTCGGTGGGGACTCGGGTGTCGACGCGATGCTGGTAGTAGAGATCAATGCAGCCGACGCCCAGCCTCTTCAAGCTCGCCTCGCAAGAAGCCCTCACGTACGCACCACTCTCGTGCCCCCCTCCGTCTTTATCCCGAATTTGGTCGCCAGCTCCACCCTCTCCCTCACTCCCCCATTCAAAGCCTTGATTAAACGCCACCGATTCAAGTTAAATTGGATTAAACTGATGTATTTATCGTTTAGTTCACGAAAATACCAAGATCTCGAAAGGAACCGATGGAACTTCTTTTTTCTTTTAAAAAAAAAAAGTAGATTTATAAAACCTTTCCGAGGAGGAGTTCGTTGGTGAAGGGGCCGTAGAAGTCGGAGGTGTCGAGGAACGTGACGCCGGAGTCGACGGCGAAGCGGATCAGGTCGATCATGTCGGGCTCGGGCTTCGGGGGCCCGTAGAAGGCGGACATGCCCATGCACCCGAGGCCCTGGGCCGAGACCTCCAGCCCCTGGGAGCCCAGCCTGATCCGGGGAACCGATGCTGATGACGTCATCGCTGGTGTTGTGGCGCTGGCGCTGTTGGGCGGTGGGTGGGTGGGTCGGTGATGGGGAGCTCCTTGCTCGGTGGAGCGGGTCACGGTCTATATATAGGACATCGGGGAGGAGGGCGGGCCCCACCGTTTTGACAAAGCGAGCCTAATCCTGCTCTTCGCTGATGGAAGGGCTTCCGTCATCTATGGTGGGGAGGGGTGGGGGTTAAATAAATTGATTTCTTTTCCCTTCTTGGTTAGTGATGAGGAGCTCCTTGCTCGGCGGAGCAGGCCACGGTCCGTATATAGCGACATTCGGGTTTGCTTACGGAAGGGCTTCCGTCACCTATGGAAAACAAAAATAAATTGATCCCCCACCTCCTTAAAAAAGAATATTTTTACGCCGCCCAAGATCTGATCACCTCTGTTATTTACACAGAAAAAACAAGGAGATGGTTACAGAGTGAAAGATGGGTTGATGCTTAAAGAGATGGGTTAGGACACAAATCTTATTTTGAATTGAAGTTAGTTTCTTGGAAAAATATATCAACCCCTCCCAAGTTTAAAAAAGGGGACAAATTTTCAAAACAGTCCTTTTTGGACTTTTATTTTTTTTAAAAAAAGACCAATTTTAAATTTATTTTCAAAAACCGACCTGGTTTCAGTCCTGACGTCAGGTCAGTTTTTTAAAAAAAAAATTCTGAAACTTCACGAGAGTTGAACTCCCGTAAAATTTAGTAGATTTTTAAACTTCACGGGAGTTCAACTCCCGTAAAATTTAATTTCTTAAAACAAACTTCATGGGGGTTCAACCCGTGAATTCTGTTTTACTCTTTACACAATCTCTTTCCCATGACCAATGAAGTTAGTGCCCAATTGAAATTCTACATTTCAAACCTTTTAAGATCGGATCTTAAATGTTTTTCTTGGTTTAAAATTAACATTCTAGACTTTCTATCTCAAATGATTTGAATTCTAAGAATACATGATGCATCTCCCATGTCTTTCATCTCAAACTTTTCGCTGAGATCTACCTTATTTTTGTACAATATTTCCATGTTATTTCCGACAAGTAATATACCATCCATATATAAGGGTAATATAGTAAACTTGCTCTAAATTTTCAAGATTTATACACAATTATCTAATTTATTTTGAACAAAATCAAGTTTGGCGATTGCATCATATAACCTGAGATACCATTGTCAAGAAGATTGTTTTAAACCATACAGAGATTTTTTTTTTTTAACTTGTAAACTTTATATTCATGTCCTTTCACCTAAAAACCTTCCAGTTGTTGCATATATATCACTTCCTTCAACCCTCTGTTAAGGAATGCTATTTTAATATCCATTTGGAATAACTCTAAATCAAGACATGCAAGGATAGCCAAAATAATTCTGATGGATGTAAATTTTGCTGCAGGATAATATGTCTCATGTAAGCCTATTCCTGCATTATGGTTATAACATTTGGCAACTAACCGTGCTTTGAATTTATCAATAGATTCATCAACACGATATTTCCTTTTAAGCACTCACTACATTCTATAGTTTTTATATTTTTCTGGTAGATCACATAACTCCCAAACCTTATTCTTTTCTATGGAATCAAGATCTTCTCTCATGGATTCTAGCCATAAAGTTGATTCATGCAATTTCATCGCATCAGAGAAGATTAAGACATCTTGTCCTTTTATATTTGTATCTACTGAGAAACAAGATGACTCATATGAGTACATATAGTAATCATCCATTCATGAAGGTTGTATTTTTGGTCTTTTGTTGCCTACAAATGGTTGATGGGGTACATTATTTTTCATAGATATTTTACCATTTTTAAGGTTATATTTATTCACAATATCTGAATCATTAGTGGGAACAATACTGTAATAATCATCATCAATTATAGCTAGAGCCCCTGCTTCCTCTTGAGCTTGTTCCTCTTCCTCTAGATTCTCTCAAAATGTAGCAATTCTGCTTTCAATAAGCCCTTTTTTTATTATAGAACTTATACCCTTTTGATTTTTATGAGTACCCTATGAATCTACACTAAACTGTTTTAGAGTCCAACTTATTTCTAAGTTCGTATGGAATGAGAACACGGGCTATAGATCCACACTTCCTAAGATGACTCATATTAGATTTCCTCCTATTTTATAACTCATAAGGTGTAGATACAGTTGACTTGATATGAATTCTATTCAAAACGTAGTTTGCAGTTAACAATACTGCTCCCNCACTCCCCCCCCCCCCCCAAAAAAAAAAAAAATTTCAATAGAGAGAGTAGAATGAGACAACATGTATCTAACTACATTTTGTTGTTCTTTCTTTCAGCAACACAATTATGTTCTGGTGTATACGACATTGTTGTTTACCTTTTTAAATTTATGTTGAATACAATTGTTATGGTGTTTTCAATCA
Source organism: Asparagus officinalis (assembly GCF_001876935.1). Classification (NCBI taxonomy): domain Eukaryota; kingdom Viridiplantae; phylum Streptophyta; class Magnoliopsida; order Asparagales; family Asparagaceae; genus Asparagus; species Asparagus officinalis. Next base: position 8,853 of record NW_017973540.1, read on the forward strand.
CCTAAGTGCAACACTTTGCAAGCAAAAGATGGGTGTACTTCTACATGCAAATACCACAATCAAGTTGGCGGCCATAGACCAGCAAGGATCCCGACTTGGCCGACTCGCCGAGTCGACATCTTCATAAGTCTATTCGAAAGACGATACTTGTCGATCCTCTTGTCGAAGACGACTCGCAAGGAGCCCACTCGATCAGTTACTCGACGCCTTGCGAGGTCGACTCGAAAGGCCTTACTTCTCGGCAAAGCCAAAAGATGACTTCAGCCTCGAGCCTCTCCTAGTGACAACACGTCATTATCATATTTAATACATGGCAGGAGCATCATGCCTCTAGCCCCGATAGTCTTCATGACTCATCGGACCACGTAGGCACCGCCATGCCTCCAATCGCTTCTCATTTAATGCTAAAGTGATCTCTCCCTCAGTCGTCAGCCGACACCTGTAAAGCAAGAGCTGAAGCATCCGCCAGTCCATACTTCTTCACTGTCATCCTGTGTTCAACCATAATGACGGTTCTATCCGTATACCATCGATATAAATAAATGTACTATTCTAACATAAAAGAGGGTTCAAAGGTTCTAAATCTAAGCTACTTTAAACCATATCTGGTAATTATACCGCACACAAGAACTCACACAGCTCTTCACTTTCCCCTTTCAAGCTTACCAGTTGACTTGATCGTTGGAGGAACCACAGGGGAACCAGTCCCCTTCCTCTCATGAGTTTCTACTTGTGCAGGCTTTAACCACTCAACTCAGAACTAGATATTCGGGGAAGGAAGCGGACCCTCATTAACTTCACCCTCATCCAACCACAGATTTAATTGACTATATGATCACTTAACATTAACAATTTGGCGCCCACCATGAGCATCTTTCTTTTTTGAGAAAACATGTCTGGTCCTGAGCATGGGTCTAATCAGTTTCACCCTGTAGAACCACACCAAAGCTATGTTACTCGAGCTCGGCTTGAAGAAACGGCTAAGAAGATTTCTCAATCTCTCCAAGAGCAATGCACTGCCTTCACCAGCGAACTTCTCAGCCGGCTTCCGCAGCCGCAGCAAGCTGCTTCAACTCTTCCCCCACCTTCTGGAGACCAACGTTCAGAGACTCACTCTACTTTCGAAGCACAGCAAATAGTCCCGTCTCGGACTCCTTATGCTGCTGCAAAACAGTTGGGGGATTGCGTTGAGTATGCGACCCTACCACCTCGTTGGTCGACTCGCCCCGGAGAGTCTCGCTGACGTCTTCTCTCATGAAGAAATCACTAGCGAGAGTCCTGACATTGGTCACCTTGGGGACCGTACTAGGGGAGTGGTCTCTAAGACTCTCCTCCATCACTGTGCCTCTCCAACCCCCTCGGCTACCATAGGGGTCTCTGGCTACGATCAGGTGTACAGACTAGTTGCAGAAGCCATCCGGGGAATACCCCTCTTTCAGATGACCTCATGAATGCCCCATGTGAGAAGTTCAAGATGCCTCACGTGGGGAAGTATAAGGGCGAGGGAGATCCCTCTGAGCATGTTCAAAACTACTATGACTTAATGAGCATGATCCAAGCATCGGAAGCAGTCATCTGTCGATGCTTCCCCATCGCCCTTTAGGGGAGTGCCAAGCTCTGGTAGAATGCTCTTGAGAAGAAGTCCATCGGTAGCTTACAACAACTCAGCTGGAAGTTCATCCATCACCTCTTGGCTGACACCAAGTAGAAGTTGCCCCCTCATATGCTGATCAAGATGAGGCAGGGGCCCGGAGAGAGCCTGCAATAGGTAAACCATCCTTTGATGGGCCTATATGTAGTAAAGAGGTGAGCTTTTCACTCAGTTCTGGTTTAAAACTATTTGTATGTGTTTCAGCCATGTGTAACTTATGATAAAGATGGTGGTATGCATCAGTCCTGCTGATGATATGATACTAATGAGATGCTATAGGTGCACTTCAGTTCAATGCCATGCCAAAAACACACTTATACCTACAAGAAAACACACTGATTTAGTGATGTTCATCGAAGGAAAGACAATTTGAAAGACGTTCATCAGTGAAGTGTTGGAAGAAGAGTACAAACTAAGAGGATTCATACCATTTACCTTTTAAGCAATCCACGGCCAACTTACTTGTCTGCTTTATGAACTGTAGATACAACTGATAGCTTCCGGTGAAAAACCGTTACCAACGTTCTTCACAAAGAAATCTGAAGTTAAATGTGAACCAGAGCCTGAATTACTGAAATCATCCAAACAAGAACAAAAAGCCTAGTGAAGAACCAGGTTCAGATGATGTTGAGCAAAAAGTCATCGACGAGGAGGAGGATAGCAAAAAGCCTGAAATTTCTTGTTGTTAGCCCTTATGTTTTGATGATGTTCTTACAACCACCATTATTGGTACTAATGGCTTATTGAGTGAAATTGTAGTAAATCTATTTGTCAAGCTCGTTAGTGCCATCAATGGAGGATGGATGGAATATATGCTACAAGATAATATCCAAAGGAGGAGGAGGCCAAGAGATGAAGCAACGTTAATTCAAGAACGAAAAACTCGAATAAAAGCTTCATCCGATTCAAGCTAATCAAAGCTCAAGTATTGCTTTAAATATGAGGATATTAGCTTTCTTTTATGTTTCTCTCTAGTGCTAGAATGTAGGCAAAGAGTCACTATGTTTACATGAAGCTATTGGGATTTACACACATGTTTTCTTTCTTAAACTTTTAAGCCGTTTTCACAAAACCTTATTTTTCACAAATACGAGAACCTATCTGCAAAATTCTTTCTTCAAACAGTTTGTTTTTAGTATCAAAAACATTTTACAAAGTTTCAGATTTTTCAGAGGTCAAATAAATATTCTACAAATATTTTAACTTGGTCAAAAACATGTTTTCCAGCATATGTCAGAAAGCGGTCGACCGGATCGGTCGACCGCACATATCATCTTTTCTTACTGGTTTCCAGAGAGGTTGTCGGTCGACCGGGCCGGTCGACCGAATTCTCGATTTTTTATCGGTCGACCGATCCGGTCGACCGACAGTGTTTCTGCTGGTTTTCTTATTTTTCTGAAGCAGCTCACGGTCGACCGAAATTTTCGGTCGGTCGACCGACGTGATTTTCGGTCGATCGAACGATATTTCGGCCGACCGCTTTTTTCCCTTCAGTCAACACGAGATTTTTTAAAACGGTCATTTTTATTTTCGATTGTCGTGCTTTCACTCTTTTGTGCTTGGCTCAGTCTGAGCTAAGACTCTGTAAAGGGGATTATCTTCCTAAACAGGAAGATTGGGTTTGGTTTTTAAAATTGTTTTAATCTATTCTATAAAAACCCTACTGCTGCTTCTTCTTCCTTGAGCAAAACGTTTGAAAAACCAGAGAGAGTATTTTCTGTTTCTGCTGAGAAAATTTTCAAATCAGTCTTGCTTTCTTCTCTGTGGTTTTGTGTGAGCTCACCTCCCAGCTTCAGTAATTTGTTCTCTTTGCCATAGGGGCTTTGTAAGAGAGAGTTCTACATCTGTTATCTTGTGCTGTGTAGTTGAGATCTTGAGTAAGATCTACTGTGAGGGAGTGATCTGTTGAGATCAAACTGTGTAGTGAGAGAGATCGTGTGGGATCGCTGTGTAGACGAAGTTCCGGCTTCCAAACCGGCTGTGTAGTGGATTTCTCCTCGAGAGTGGGGAGCGGGGACGTAGGAAGCACGAGAATTTACAAAGCAACCAAACAAGTCCAGTGAAGAAAAAGGTGAAAAGCGTAAAGAATACAGATGATAAGCAATCATCTCTGCTTTCTTATTTTGGGAGAAGTTAGGGCAGTCTCTTATAGTAGCTCGTTTTGCGCATGTAATTATATGTGATGCTTTGCATTTTTCATTAAAACACATTTTGCCTTTTGTTTTGGAGAATACCAAACATGTTAAGTAGATCTCTGTTTCAGTCAAAATATGAGGTGAACTTATCTTTTCTTCTTGTTAGTTATATTTGCTGGCAATGGACCAAAGACATAAGATTTCTCCAATGATCTGATAATTAATGGGCACAGGGTAAGTAGCAATAGCGGGCACAAGGCTATCCTGACTAGCGTCTCAACAAGTTTGGTGGGTTCTAATGATGACTCGAGGGCATTTTAGAAATAACAATAGTAGTAAACCCTTTGTCTCTGTTGCACATAATCACAGTAGATAACAGCAACAACAAAATATATGCTATAAACAAGTCCTAGCAAAAACATTTCCCATTATTATGATTACAAACCAAATACAAACAGCTCAACAAAGATAGTTCTGACAATTCATACACAACTCTGATTCAACACCACATGCAAAGTAGGGCTCAACAATCTTAGTGCTGCCTTATTACTAACTAACAGGATGCAAGCTTTGATATAGAAAACTAGAAGGCAATACTTTCTATTCACTTTTCCATGAAGAAAGAGGTGGGGTCTCTGAATCCTTCCAAGTCTGAACCATTGCAGGATACCTATCGCCTTTAACAGCATCAGCAGAAGCAAAAGATTCGAGCTGTACCATTTCTTCCTTTGTCAGCTTAACAGAGAGTGCTCCTATGTTTTGTTTCAAGTTCTCGATCTTAGTAGTTCCAGGTATAGGGCAAACATAATTTCCTTGGTGGTGAACCCAGGCTAATGCTAGTTGAGAAGGGGTGCATCCTTTTCTTGAAGCCATCTCACTAACTCTTTCAAATAATGTAATATTCTGCTCCAAATTCCCTGGCTGTAATCTCGGCAAGTACTGGCAAATAAAAGTCCATTATTAGTTTTGGGAACAGTTAGAATTATACGGTCTATGTATTCATTGAGATATCGACTAAATACGTAGACCCTGTATTCTTCCATATTATGAGAAATAAGACGGTCACTTTTATCAGAGCCATGATCTCAAGACCCCAAGCTTAGCGGATGCATCTATGCCTCTTTAAAAAAACCACAACAATTGTTCCAACTGTTTAAGAATTTCAAATTTACCGCCTTCAATAGGAATAGTTTGTTTGTCACATAGTAAGGTCATGTATGAGAAACTAGGAGTGTCATTCCCATGATATCTCCCGTTTTCCTCGATTATATATAGTAAGTTTTTTTGTGTGGCAGAATGACAAATGTGAAATGAGCCTAGAAATGTACTTTAAAAGGAACTTAAACAGTTATAGATGCATTTTTATAAAGAATTGCTGGTGAATTTAATCTATGCATTAGTATTTGACAGAAGTTACCCATCAAGTCACAAATGAGTGCATCAGTTTGTATCAACCTTGGTAAGCCCATAGTAAGCTGGCCAAGCAAGCACGAAGGGGGAGGCGACACTCCTCAAAGTGATCACCTCAAACATGCCGGTCAAGTTACTTGGCTTTCTAATTAGGTTGTAAAAGAACATGGCTAAGTTGATACACGACTAATCAGAAGTCCGTGGTTCAGTTGACAGCAATTAGCAGCTCGAAAGACATCGATTCTAGTAAAGTTATATCTGGTTCTTTTGATTTCACTATCAAGAGCACATCTTACTGCATGAGACCCGAGTAGTTAAAATAGTTCATAAGCTTTTTGGAATACACATACCTTTCTGAAATCCCCGTCTGCTAGATTTTCGACCAACTTAGGTCCAGAAGATAGGAAGCCCCTCCCCAAAGGACTGTATGCCACAATTCCTATTCCGAGCTCTCTGAAAATTACATAAATGGTGAAAACTCATGCGATTGATTTCTTAAATGAATATAAATGATTAAATTTGTCAGAGAGATGAGAGCTCTTAATTACCTACAAGTTGGGATTATGTCGTCTTCCACGTCCCTTGACCATAGCGACCATTCGAGCTGGACAGCAGTTATAGGGTGAACAGCATGTGCCCTCCTGATTGTTGATGCCGAGGCCTCAGATAATCCTACGTATTTTATTTTGCCCTCTTCAACCAGTTTCTTAAGTTCTCCCATCTGATAATGTAAAAAATAACATGAGAATACTATAGTATAAAGAACATAAATCTATCTTCTATACATGTAACAAGAAACCTTCAGATTTCGATAGTAATCAATTTGTCAGATGTGGATTACATTTATCAACGACAGACTTAAGGAAACACGGGAAGGGGAAATGTAGAAAGAAAAGGTTTAAGACAATACTCTTCTAAAAAGAGCACATTATAGCAATTTTTCTTCTAACCGATTTAATTTGTTACCACTAAATAGGGAGGTAATTATGAATTAGATTGCTGTAATGGTTTTCAAACTGGTCTCTCTACCAAGTTCTAAATCATGGGAAGTCATGTGTATAATTTTTGGGATATGATTGGAATATTTTCAAAGGGTGACTAACATAAGGGTAGAACACCAAAAAAGAGCTTTCCTTAAATAATAGTAATAGATTTCTATTGTTAGCGTATAAAACTATAACCCTCAATCATCACCGCTACTTTGGATATTTGGCGTAAGGATAGGATCCTTTTAGATGGTATCAGAGCTCCTCGGGTTCAATTTCGGCCCGTCACCAATTTAATATGGACATTAAATAAAATTAAAAAAAACAAATTGATATTGCCACATGAGTCGAGATAATTCGACCAATAAAAATGGCTCTCACCCGAGGGAGCGTGTTAAAGGATATAAAACTCTCGACGCGCTTACCACAACTTCAGAGTTTCAGCAGGGACATTTGACAGCAATATGCAAGTACCGAATGTAAGAGGATAAAGAGCACTGCTACAGGGATCCAAAATATGGGACCAAGGGATGAGACAGGTGACGTGTCCCTCCCCTATTAGATAATGAGGGTGCATGACCAACTCATTATCCAATAGGGGAGGGACACATCACATGTCCCACTCCTTGGTCCCATATTTTGGGTCCTTGGGCATTAATCGAGGATAAAACTAGACTAAGAGGAGGAGCAACCAAACAAATGGGAAACTCACGGTGATCTCGATGGGGACTCGGGTGTCGACGCGATGCTGGTAGTAGAGATCAATGCAGTCGACGTCCAGCCTCTTCAAGCTCGCCTCGCAAGAAGCCCTCACGTACGCGGGATCTCCTCGCACCTCCGTCGCGCCCCCCTCCATCGCGTACCCCTCCATTTTTACCCCGAACTTGGTCGCCAGCTCCACCCTCCCCCTCACTCCCCCCTTCAAAGCCTTGATTAAACACCACCGATTCAAATTAAACTGGTAAGGCTCAATTAAATTGAACTAAATCGATACATTTATACAGTCCAGTTCACGAAAATATCGAGATCTCGAAAAGAACCGATGGAGCTTCTTTTTTCTTTTAAAAAAATTGATTTATAAACCTTTCGTGATGGAGGAGTTCGTTCCTCACTACCATCTTTAGGTGAAGGGCCGGGTAACGTCCGGAGGGATGTCCGAGGACGTGACGCGGAGTACGACGGGCGAAGCGGATCAGTCGATCATGTCTCCGGAGCTCTGGGCTTCGGTTTGGGCCCGTAGAAGGCGACATGCCATGCACCCGAGCCGTCTGGGCCGAGACCTCCAGCCTCCTGGGAGCCCAGCCTGATCCGGGAACCGATGCTGTGATGACGTCATCTGCGCTGGTGTTGTGCGCGCTGGCCGCTGTTGGCGTGTCGGGGCGGTCCGGTGTGGGGGAGCTCTTGCGGTGGAGCGGGTCACGGTCTATATATAGTGAATCGGGGGAGGAGGGCGGTCCCACCGTTTGACAAAGTCGAGTCCTAATTCCTGCTCTTCGCTGATGAGGAAGGGCTTCCGTCAATCATAATGGTGGGAGGGTGGCGGGTGGTTAAATAATTTGGATTTCTTATTCCCTTCTTAGGAAAAAGGGGGAAATGCGTCCATGCCCTAAAAGTTGGGAACTTCGTGTGACTACCCTCTATCATACTTGTCCACTGTGTATAACCCCAAAAATATGATCTCTTAATGTTTGTTAAGCCCCAGTGCTTGCCGCTCTCCCACGTCAGCTTTATCACCAAAAAGCCCAGAATGTATTTTGGAAAAAAACCGAAACTGCCAATGTCTCTTCTCTTCCCCAGACGAGAGCCCTAGCCCGAACAACAGAAGTCACTTCTCATTAATGCGCATCGCCTTATGATTGAAAAAAATGGAGGAAAATTTTTCCCCCTTCTTTTACTCCATCATGAGCCCAATAAAACTATTTAGTTCTCATACTCCTCCTCAGCCAAAATTCTCTCATTACTCTCTTCACTACTCTCTATAGTGCCCTTCCCAAAATGGCTGCGAAAAGTGACGCCTCATCTGCATTGTCTCTTTCGCTGGCCTATTAAAAGCGTTTCTTGAAGATTATTCTTTCAACCACCATCTTGGACTCAAGTTTGATGTACAGAGATGTTAGATCTGTGCCATATGAATCATTAATTTTAATACGAAGATGAACGATTGGAAGCGTAAAAATTTCCATTGCAGAAACGGATGGTGATCTTGACGTCTATGGTGGAGCATCTGCCACAATCTCTGGACTGAAAGAGTTCACATTCAAGTTTTAAAGAAGGAGATGATTCTGTCGAATAAACAAGAAACGAGCAAGTCCGACAAGAATGTAAGTTACTGTAACAATCAATTTAACTTTAGTTCTAATCGTCTTCTTGTATAGGTCCTATTCTTAGGTTTAGATGGACTTCAGTTCTAATCGTCTTTCTTGTTAGCGTCTATTTCTAGGTTTAGATATGGACTTCAGTTCTAATTCGATCGATATGTTAGCTTGTAATCTTTGGGTTCTTTTAGTTCTAATTCGATCGTATCTTATGTTAGTTGTAATCTCGTCTTCTGTTAGTTCTGTTAGTTGTAATATGCCTAATCCCGAACAACAGTTCTAATTCGATCGCATCTTATCGTTAAGCGGTTCTTTGTTATGCCCCATACTAGACTTCTAATGGTTTCTTTGTCAGTTCTAATCACTATTTTGTTAGTTCTACTAGATTTATTGGTAGTTCTACTCCAGTTCCATATGCTGCAAGTGCTGCAAAGGTTGTTAGTTCTGATCTATGTCTTATTAGTCCTAATGGTTATATTGTTAGTCCTAATGGTTATATTGTTAGTTCTAATCTATGTCTTGTTAGTCCTAATGGCTATATTGTTAGTTCTAATAGCTATAATGTCAGTTCTAATCAATGCACTGTTAGCTCTAATGGTTATATTGTTAGTTCTAATTGATTCTAACTGCAA
>NW_017973541.1:0-2626 GCF_001876935.1 Asparagus officinalis
CGAAGCAGTTATGGGCCAGATTTGGTTTTCCTGGTTGGTTTTGGATTGGGTGTTTGATATACATACAAACACGTTTCTAGGGTTTCAATAGGAGAGAATTAGCAGTCTTTTGAGAACTTTGGAGGGAGATATTGTGAGGGAGTTGAGAGCTTTGGTTAGAGTTATATTTGAGTGATTTTGTGAGTTGTAATCCTTTGTATTTCTCCTCCATATAGTGAAATCTTCTCATCCTCTCCCCGTGGACGTAGGCAATTGCCGAACCACGTAATCTCTGTGTTTAGTTTGATTTGTATCGTGTTTTGGTGAATTGCACTTGTATTTGATTTGGTTTTCTTCTCTCATCGCTCGTGGACTCGTTTAGTTGTCAAGCACGCTTCGGCACGACACGCAACAGGAGGGTATAATGCCCTTAAAATAAGGGTTTAATGAAACATGCCCAATTACAAAAATATAATGTATACGTGTCTTACAAAAGTTATAGAAATAAAAAAACATTTGTTCCTCTTGGAGATTACGGGTAAGAATCCCGCTCTAAAAATTAAAAAAAAAATCAATATCCACAATAAAGATAAGATAGTCAAATTACTTGTTCATTGTCAAGAAATTTCTTGTCCATTATTAACAAATTACTTTGCATTTTCAGGCAAGGAAGAAAATTATATGTATGTTGACAGAGATTATTGAAGAAAGAAGAGCTTCTTCGAGCTTGCATCATGACATGCTTGATTGCCTATTGCAGCCTGAGGAAGGATCAAAAGCAAAACTGACGAATGATCAGATCATCGATGTGATCATTGCTCTGATTTATTCAAGTTATGAAACTGTTTCCACGACATCGATGATGGCTGTCAAGTACCTCCATGATCACCCAAAAATCCTTGAAGATCTCAGGGTATGAATTGAGTGTTGTGATTAATTTCTTTTCTATTTTTATGACTAGTTTAAGTTTGATTAGCAACCGATTACTGACTGCAGAATGAACATTTAGAAATCAGAAAAGGGAAGTTACCTGGGGATGCACTTAACTCTAACGACTACAAGTCCATGAACTTCACTCGTGCAGTAAGCAGATGAACTGACCTTTCATCTGTTAGGAAATGGTTTGCAAGGTTAAAAGCTAATGGATTTTTAATGGATTTTCTATATGCTGTAGGTGATTTTAGAAACGTTGAGAATGGCTTCAATTGTTAAGGGAGTTTTGAGGAAAACAACTGAAGATATAGAAATAAGAGGTTGGTTCCCATAGCTTATAGTAGAAAAGTAACTGTACGTGATTATCTAAATTTCTTACTTATGAAATGATTTCAGTTGTTAAAGATTTTCTTTCAAGAAGATTAAGTACGAATGAAAGAACCAACTATGACTTGATTGTCATTGAGGCTTCCACTATGTTTTCTTTGATTACTACAATATACTTCCGCGCTAAGATTTCACTCTACACAATTGCCTCATTATTAGCAAATTTGATGCTTTTTTCCTTCTAAATTCTGAGTTTTATAATCTAAAAAAAATCCTCAAGTACCTACTAACTGAAGAGAAACATTCAGTTATTTTACTCCCTTCAAACAAGAACTAATACTTAGCACAAACTCTAATAATGCTTTCTACCAGGATTTGTGATTCCCAAAGGGTGGAAAATCATTTTGTATATGGGGGAGATGAACTATGACCCATGTCTATACCATGAACCTCTAACCTTCAATCCAAGGAGATGGATGGTAAGTTTCGCATGAGCTAGACGCACAAAATAGCAGTTTCTGCTTTTTTTTTTTTTTTAAAAAGGAAATAAATAAAGATTTTACACCGAATACAGTTTCTGCTGTAATTCTTATGGAATCTAAACATAAAATTATACTGAGCCAGCATTGTAAGACGACAGATACTCCATACAAAACGAAGTGGTGCGCTTCATTTTATGATCAACATCTCTGTAGAAACGGCGAAAATGGCGACGAAGAACAGGAAAAACGAACCAAGCAAACTTTTGGATGCAGTCCGGTCGACCAGAAACGTGCACGCTACAGGGTGTTATTTTGGCTTTCTGTCCGGTCGACCGCGATACTAGGTCGGTCGACCGCGAACCCTGTTCGCTCGACCGCTAGGCTAAGTCCGGCCGACCGAAACCATGTAATCGTTAAGCTGAGTTTTCAGCCTTCTGGTCGATCGACCGGACTATATGTGCGGTCGACCGGATCGCGTTTTTGGGCCTAGATCCAGTTTCCTGATTGGTTTGGGTTTACCGTTCATATAAATAGAAACATTGTTGTTTCTAGGGTGAATAAAAAGGACGACTTTGAGCATCTTTTGAGAGAGATTTGTGCATCCTTTGAGGGAGAATTTGTGAGAGATTTTGAGAGCTTTGTTTGAGGGTTTTTGGTGAGATTATAAACCCTATTTGTATTATATTTACCTCTAATAGTAAAAACTTTCTCCTACTTGCCCCGTGGACGTAGACAACTTGCCAAACCACGTAAAATTCGTTTGTCTTGCTGGTGGTGATTGTGTTTTACTTATTGGTTGTGATCTATCTCGTTCTTGTTAGTGGTATCAGAGATTAGGGTTTGGCTTGGGGCTCGTTTGGAGGATTCTCTGAAGGATTCTTATTTGAAGAGTTAGATCATCAACA
>NW_017973542.1:0-17583 GCF_001876935.1 Asparagus officinalis
CGAGAGCAGAAGCCATTCCAAGGTCCCGCTATACCGATTGAAGGTTGGGACAGTCATATCCAAAGTATTACAGACTCTTCTATAAAAGAACGAGGCTGGAAAACTTTGAAGGGGGTATCTGTAGGCATATAAAATTGTTTATAGGTCCCTTAACGCGGCTTAGCACGAACCAATGAACCATCGGGCGACGTATCTAAGCACGATCGTTAGCCCGTCAACACCGAAGCCAAACAATGTGCGACGGAGCGGATTAACGAGGCTACGAAGCTGACGAACCGCACGTGAACGACAGAATGAATCCACTCGCGTGCGGAATTCGAACTCAGACACCAAAGCCGATTTACTGCCTAAACGGGATCCAGACTTCCAAATCAGGATTCAGAACAAATCGGGGTTCAGAGCAACGCCACAGGCGAACTCGAATGAATCGCGATCGAGTCACGATCAGTTTTTGAATCAAACTCAGAATTGGATTTATTGCCAAATCAGGAATCAAGTCAACGAATCGATTTCAGACCAATCAACCGCCGCATAACCGAATCACGGACGAAGCGGATACAAGAACCGAAACAACCGAACAACGGACGCAAAACCCGGTCGGATCTGATTCTCGGCGAGCACCCGCATCACAAAAGGCAGGAGTTCGAGGGGATCGAGATCTCAGATCTACGTTGTTACACTCCGGATCAAAGCTTGGTCTTTGATCCCGAGATTCGAGCGATTGTTTCCTTGGTGAAATAATCCCTCCGGCTATTATTTCCTTGGTGAAATAATACCCGTTATACTGCGTAGATCTGCTCGGATCTAGATCGCGCGGTGGTCCATGGCAAACAACCCCGGCACAGGCAAACAACCCACGCAAGCGAGTGACAGAATAACAGGAGCTCGCGATTTGTTTGACAAAAGAGAAAAAGTTGTAATTTTTAATTTTCTTTATTTTTGATTTTCATTGTAACCGGATCTAAAAAAGACCGGATCTTTTGTAACCGAAAAACTGTTATTCAAGATAGCAATGGAATCAATGAAGAAAGCAACGATTTTCCCCGCGAACAAGTCTTCGCAGCAAGTGCAACCTGTTCTCAACACTCTTTGTGAGATACTTATTGTTGAGCTCTCTCCGCCTTCTTCCTTCTTAGGAATCGCTCGGCTTGCTCTCCTCGGCCCTTCAGATCCTTCCATGTCTTGGACGGTGCTGTCCCCATTGCTTCCAACACGTCCAGTACGAGGTTGTTGTGGCAAGTCTGGAGGATGAATTCCTCGGTGATCGGGTCCCGGCAGTTCATCGCCTTGTTCCGGAACCTCTTGACGAAGGTGTCGACTAATTCCCCGTCCTTCTGCTTCTCATCGAGTAATGATCCGATAGATATCTCGGTGTCGTCGTCGAAGAAATTGGTGAGGAACATAGTCTCCATATCATCCCAGCTATTTACGCTACCTGGCTTGAGGCGGCGATACCAATCGAATGCGGCTCCGCGAAGAGTGCCGACGAATGACCGCACCTTCAGAGGCTCATTGCCGGAGATTACCCCCAAGTGTGATTTGAAGTAAATCAAATGTTGAGTGGGCGAACCCATCCCATTAAACGGCATGAAGTTAATTAGGTTGAACTTCGCCGGATATGGGATTGATTCCCACTCTCTTGGGTATGGACAAGGAATGCCTGTTTTCTTCATCTCTTGGGCGGAAATCAACGTGTTGATTTTTCTCTCGAGATTTTTAATCTTCAAGTTTTCACCTGTGTTTTCGCTAGCATTCTCGTTACCACCCCCTGCATTGACGGGAGGATTATTAGTATTACGAGCTTCATTCGTATCCTCGTCCTCCTGATGAACTTGGTTGCGACGACTTGGCTCTCCTTGCTGGTTCGTCAATGCTTGGATTTGTTGGTCATGCATTTCTCTTATGTTCTGCATGGCCATCTGCATCTTGAACCTGAAGGTTTCCTGTTGCTTAGCTAAGGCGTCTTCAAGCATTTTGGCCACTTGCTCCGCACTTATCTTAAGTACCTCGTGGGGTTGTCCCTCGCTGGATACCGTATTATCTGATGCAACTGCGGAGCCAGCATCAGATTCTTCATCTTCTGAAGGGAGTCTTGTCCGAACCCTACCATAGGTTGCTCGCTTGATGGTTCCGAACTATAGACGGGTTCTAGGCCGGGATGCTTTCAGAATCGACTCGAGATTATCCCGTGCCGATGTCCCTCTGCTGGTCATATTGGCGGTGACACTCGGAAATTCTCCATTTTCAACCACCGTTCTTCTTCGTCGGAAACGCCTAGGCCTTGTCTTCGGCGTTTCGGTACTGAGCCTTTTGAAAACCGAAACTCGTCCGGGGACCGCCTTGATGCAGCTGCATTCAGACAATACTGCCCGAATGAGTTTGGAACAGGGGCATTGAGTTTCCTGTTCTCGGGGACTCCTCTTCCTGGTTTTACTCGTACCCCCAACACGATAGTACAATTCGTCTGCTTGACCTATCGTGTGTTGGCACGACTTCTCAGGTATAACACTATCGTCATCAGATGATAATATTTCCTTCTGAGGGGGAATTGCTTTCTTAGGGCTTTCGAAAGTCACGCGCCTCGTAACATGCCTTTTTGGCCGTGAGTTCTCGGCGGGCTCCTGGACTTCAATGCGCAAGTTGATGCGCGTAGCTGCCCTGGTCTCTTTGTCATGTTGAGGGTAACGGCGACCCTCAGCATGTTGCGTCGTTCGGGGCTTCTTTATCGGGCCCAAACGTTCTTGATTTGGAGCCTTGACTCGCTCATCGGGAATCGGACCTAGACGCACCAAAACTGGCTTCTTCTTTCGGGATGATTCTGCGTGATCTCCCGGAGTAGTTGCTGGAATTAACGGTGATATGGGTTGTTTCACCGGGGGTTGAACTTTGGTTGGAGGCTGCTTCGGCCTCCACACTTGGCGGGTTGATGGCGGCTTTTTGGCCACTTTTTCTTCCCTCAATTCCTCGGCCTTCTGCACGAGGATTCTTGCTTGTGCAAGTAATGCGCGGCGTTTGTGAATCCGCTCTTCGAGTGTCGAACGGTTCCGTTTGACCCGGATCCATTCGTTCGTCGGCGGCTTGGAGGAGCCTCTCCCATTCTTTAGATCCGCGTTGTAGCGGACTCCGTCTGTAGACTCCATCGCCTTAGCGAGTTGCCGCGCCTGGCGTTGACGTCGCCTCTGGCGGGCTCTCTTTGAGAGAGTCACAACGCCCTGAATAGTAGAGGCGTCGGCAAGAATAGGTTTGACCTCGTTGGAGGTCGGTGGAACTTCACCCGACGCAATTTTGGCGTCAGCCGGGGTGAGAGCTTCGTTGGCGTTCTGAACTTCTTCGAACCAACGAGCTTTTCTCCTGGAGGAGAGCTTCTTGGACTTGCGAGGGGAGGTTGATTCGGACGAGGATGAGAGATACTCCTCGAACTTGGCCTGGTCGAATTCGTATTCGACCTCCTCCACGACCGGGATCGAGATCCGCGGCTGCGACGTGACGTTCTCGGCAGCGAGATCGGCGGCTCCCATTGTGGCCGCCAGATTGTTCGCGGTGAAAATTGCCTTCATTGAATTCATTGTTATCTCAAGTAATTGCTTTTTTGTTACAAAAGATCCGGTCTTTTTTAGATCCGGTTACAACGAAATGTACTCTTTGGAGTATTGAGGAACAGTTTATACTCTTGTACTCTTTGGAGTATTGAGGAACAGTTTATACTCTTGTACTCTTTGGAGTATTGAGGAACAGTTTATACTCTTGTACTCTTTGGAGTATTGAGGAACAGTTTATACTCTTGTACTCTTTGGAGTATTGAGGAACAGTTTATACTCTTGTACTCTTTGGAGTATTGAGGAACAGTTTATACTCTTGTACTCTTTGGAGTATTGAGGAACAGTTTATACTCTTGTACTCTTTGGAGTATTGAGGAACAGTTTATACTCTTGTACTCTTTGGAGTATTGAGGAACAGTTTATACTCTTGTACTCTTTGGAGTATTGAGGAACAGTTTATACTCTTGTACTCTTTGGAGTATTGAGGAACAGTTTATACTCTTGTACTCTTTGGAGTATTGAGGAACAGTTTATACTCTTGTACTCTTTGGAGTATTGAGGAACAGTTTATACTCTTGTACTCTTTGGAGTATTGAGGAACAGTTTATACTCTTGTACTCTTTGGAGTATTGAGGAACAGTTTATACTCTTGTACTCTTTGGAGTATTGAGGAACAGTTTATACTCTTGTACTCTTTGGAGTATTGAGGAACAGTTTATACTCTTGTACTCTTTGGAGTATTGAGGAACAGTTTATACTCTTGTACTCTTTGGAGTATTGAGGAACAGTTTATACTCTTGTACTCTTTGGAGTATTGAGGAACAGTTTATACTCTTGTACTCTTTGGAGTATTGAGGAACAGTTTATACTCTTGTACTCTTTGGAGTATTGAGGAACAGTTTATACTCTTGTACTCTTTGGAGTATTGAGGAACAGTTTATACTCTTGTACTCTTTGGAGTATTGAGGAACAGTTTATACTCTTGTACTCTTTGGAGTATTGAGGAACAGTTTATACTCTTGTACTCTTTGGAGTATTGAGGAACAGTTTATACTCTTGTACTCTTTGGAGTATTGAGGAACAGTTTATACTCTTGTACTCTTTGGAGTATTGAGGAACAGTTTATACTCTTGTACTCTTTGGAGTATTGAGGAACAGTTTATACTCTTGTACTCTTTGGAGTATTGAGGAACAGTTTATACTCTTGTACTCTTTGGAGTATTGAGGAACAGTTTATACTCTTGTACTCTTTGGAGTATTGAGGAACAGTTTATACTCTTGTACTCTTTGGAGTATTGAGGAACAGTTTATACTCTTGTACTCTTTGGAGTATTGAGGAACAGTTTATACTCTTGTACTCTTTGGAGTATTGAGGAACAGTTTATACTCTTGTACTCTTTGGAGTATTGAGGAACAGTTTATACTCTTGTACTCTTTGGAGTATTGAGGAACAGTTTATACTCTTGTACTCTTTGGAGTATTGAGGAACAGTTTATACTCTTGTACTCTTTGGAGTATTGAGGAACAGTTTATACTCTTGTACTCTTTGGAGTATTGAGGAACAGTTTATACTCTTGTACTCTTTGGAGTATTGAGGAACAGTTTATACTCTTGTACTCTTTGGAGTATTGAGGAACAGTTTATACTCTTGTACTCTTTGGAGTATTGAGGAACAGTTTATACTCTTGTACTCTTTGGAGTATTGAGGAACAGTTTATACTCTTGTACTCTTTGGAGTATTGAGGAACAGTTTATACTCTTGTACTCTTTGGAGTATTGAGGAACAGTTTATACTCTTGTACTCTTTGGAGTATTGAGGAACAGTTTATACTCTTGTACTCTTTGGAGTATTGAGGAACAGTTTATACTCTTGTACTCTTTGGAGTATTGAGGAACAGTTTATACTCTTGTACTCTTTGGAGTATTGAGGAACAGTTTATACTCTTGTACTCTTTGGAGTATTGAGGAACAGTTTATACTCTTGTACTCTTTGGAGTATTGAGGAACAGTTTATACTCTTGTACTCTTTGGAGTATTGAGGAACAGTTTATACTCTTGTACTCTTTGGAGTATTGAGGAACAGTTTATACTCTTGTACTCTTTGGAGTATTGAGGAACAGTTTATACTCTTGTACTCTTTGGAGTATTGAGGAACAGTTTATACTCTTGTACTCTTTGGAGTATTGAGGAACAGTTTATACTCTTGTACTCTTTGGAGTATTGAGGAACAGTTTATACTCTTGTACTCTTTGGAGTATTGAGGAACAGTTTATACTCTTGTACTCTTTGGAGTATTGAGGAACAGTTTATACTCTTGTACTCTTTGGAGTATTGAGGAACAGTTTATACTCTTGTACTCTTTGGAGTATTGAGGAACAGTTTATACTCTTGTACTCTTTGGAGTATTGAGGAACAGTTTATACTCTTGTACTCTTTGGAGTATTGAGGAACAGTTTATACTCTTGTACTCTTTGGAGTATTGAGGAACAGTTTATACTCTTGTACTCTTTGGAGTATTGAGGAACAGTTTATACTCTTGTACTCTTTGGAGTATTGAGGAACAGTTTATACTCTTGTACTCTTTGGAGTATTGAGGAACAGTTTATACTCTTGTACTCTTTGGAGTATTGAGGAACAGTTTATACTCTTGTACTCTTTGGAGTATTGAGGAACAGTTTATACTCTTGTACTCTTTGGAGTATTGAGGAACAGTTTATACTCTTGTACTCTTTGGAGTATTGAGGAACAGTTTATACTCTTGTACTCTTTGGAGTATTGAGGAACAGTTTATACTCTTGTACTCTTTGGAGTATTGAGGAACAGTTTATACTCTTGTACTCTTTGGAGTATTGAGGAACAGTTTATACTCTTGTACTCTTTGGAGTATTGAGGAACAGTTTATACTCTTGTACTCTTTGGAGTATTGAGGAACAGTTTATACTCTTGTACTCTTTGGAGTATTGAGGAACAGTTTATACTCTTGTACTCTTTGGAGTATTGAGGAACAGTTTATACTCTTGTACTCTTTGGAGTATTGAGGAACAGTTTATACTCTTGTACTCTTTGGAGTATTGAGGAACAGTTTATACTCTTGTACTCTTTGGAGTATTGAGGAACAGTTTATACTCTTGTACTCTTTGGAGTATTGAGGAACAGTTTATACTCTTGTACTCTTTGGAGTATTGAGGAACAGTTTATACTCTTGTACTCTTTGGAGTATTGAGGAACAGTTTATACTCTTGTACTCTTTGGAGTATTGAGGAACAGTTTATACTCTTGTACTCTTTGGAGTATTGAGGAACAGTTTATACTCTTGTACTCTTTGGAGTATTGAGGAACAGTTTATACTCTTGTACTCTTTGGAGTATTGAGGAACAGTTTATACTCTTGTACTCTTTGGAGTATTGAGGAACAGTTTATACTCTTGTACTCTTTGGAGTATTGAGGAACAGTTTATACTCTTGTACTCTTTGGAGTATTGAGGAACAGTTTATACTCTTGTACTCTTTGGAGTATTGAGGAACAGTTTATACTCTTGTACTCTTTGGAGTATTGAGGAACAGTTTATACTCTTGTACTCTTTGGAGTATTGAGGAACAGTTTATACTCTTGTACTCTTTGGAGTATTGAGGAACAGTTTATACTCTTGTACTCTTTGGAGTATTGAGGAACAGTTTATACTCTTGTACTCTTTGGAGTATTGAGGAACAGTTTATACTCTTGTACTCTTTGGAGTATTGAGGAACAGTTTATACTCTTGTACTCTTTGGAGTATTGAGGAACAGTTTATACTCTTGTACTCTTTGGAGTATTGAGGAACAGTTTATACTCTTGTACTCTTTGGAGTATTGAGGAACAGTTTATACTCTTGTACTCTTTGGAGTATTGAGGAACAGTTTATACTCTTGTACTCTTTGGAGTATTGAGGAACAGTTTATACTCTTGTACTCTTTGGAGTATTGAGGAACAGTTTATACTCTTGTACTCTTTGGAGTATTGAGGAACAGTTTATACTCTTGTACTCTTTGGAGTATTGAGGAACAGTTTATACTCTTGTACTCTTTGGAGTATTGAGGAACAGTTTATACTCTTGTACTCTTTGGAGTATTGAGGAACAGTTTATACTCTTGTACTCTTTGGAGTATTGAGGAACAGTTTATACTCTTGTACTCTTTGGAGTATTGAGGAACAGTTTATACTCTTGTACTCTTTGGAGTATTGAGGAACAGTTTATACTCTTGTACTCTTTGGAGTATTGAGGAACAGTTTATACTCTTGTACTCTTTGGAGTATTGAGGAACAGTTTATACTCTTGTACTCTTTGGAGTATTGAGGAACAGTTTATACTCTTGTACTCTTTGGAGTATTGAGGAACAGTTTATACTCTTGTACTCTTTGGAGTATTGAGGAACAGTTTATACTCTTGTACTCTTTGGAGTATTGAGGAACAGTTTATACTCTTGTACTCTTTGGAGTATTGAGGAACAGTTTATACTCTTGTACTCTTTGGAGTATTGAGGAACAGTTTATACTCTTGTACTCTTTGGAGTATTGAGGAACAGTTTATACTCTTGTACTCTTTGGAGTATTGAGGAACAGTTTATACTCTTGTACTCTTTGGAGTATTGAGGAACAGTTTATACTCTTGTACTCTTTGGAGTATTGAGGAACAGTTTATACTCTTGTACTCTTTGGAGTATTGAGGAACAGTTTATACTCTTGTACTCTTTGGAGTATTGAGGAACAGTTTATACTCTTGTACTCTTTGGAGTATTGAGGAACAGTTTATACTCTTGTACTCTTTGGAGTATTGAGGAACAGTTTATACTCTTGTACTCTTTGGAGTATTGAGGAACAGTTTATACTCTTGTACTCTTTGGAGTATTGAGGAACAGTTTATACTCTTGTACTCTTTGGAGTATTGAGGAACAGTTTATACTCTTGTACTCTTTGGAGTATTGAGGAACAGTTTATACTCTTGTACTCTTTGGAGTATTGAGGAACAGTTTATACTCTTGTACTCTTTGGAGTATTGAGGAACAGTTTATACTCTTGTACTCTTTGGAGTATTGAGGAACAGTTTATACTCTTGTACTCTTTGGAGTATTGAGGAACAGTTTATACTCTTGTACTCTTTGGAGTATTGAGGAACAGTTTATACTCTTGTACTCTTTGGAGTATTGAGGAACAGTTTATACTCTTGTACTCTTTGGAGTATTGAGGAACAGTTTATACTCTTGTACTCTTTGGAGTATTGAGGAACAGTTTATACTCTTGTACTCTTTGGAGTATTGAGGAACAGTTTATACTCTTGTACTCTTTGGAGTATTGAGGAACAGTTTATACTCTTGTACTCTTTGGAGTATTGAGGAACAGTTTATACTCTTGTACTCTTTGGAGTATTGAGGAACAGTTTATACTCTTGTACTCTTTGGAGTATTGAGGAACAGTTTATACTCTTGTACTCTTTGGAGTATTGAGGAACAGTTTATACTCTTGTACTCTTTGGAGTATTGAGGAACAGTTTATACTCTTGTACTCTTTGGAGTATTGAGGAACAGTTTATACTCTTGTACTCTTTGGAGTATTGAGGAACAGTTTATACTCTTGTACTCTTTGGAGTATTGAGGAACAGTTTATACTCTTGTACTCTTTGGAGTATTGAGGAACAGTTTATACTCTTGTACTCTTTGGAGTATTGAGGAACAGTTTATACTCTTGTACTCTTTGGAGTATTGAGGAACAGTTTATACTCTTGTACTCTTTGGAGTATTGAGGAACAGTTTATACTCTTGTACTCTTTGGAGTATTGAGGAACAGTTTATACTCTTGTACTCTTTGGAGTATTGAGGAACAGTTTATACTCTTGTACTCTTTGGAGTATTGAGGAACAGTTTATACTCTTGTACTCTTTGGAGTATTGAGGAACAGTTTATACTCTTGTACTCTTTGGAGTATTGAGGAACAGTTTATACTCTTGTACTCTTTGGAGTATTGAGGAACAGTTTATACTCTTGTACTCTTTGGAGTATTGAGGAACAGTTTATACTCTTGTACTCTTTGGAGTATTGAGGAACAGTTTATACTCTTGTACTCTTTGGAGTATTGAGGAACAGTTTATACTCTTGTACTCTTTGGAGTATTGAGGAACAGTTTATACTCTTGTACTCTTTGGAGTATTGAGGAACAGTTTATACTCTTGTACTCTTTGGAGTATTGAGGAACAGTTTATACTCTTGTACTCTTTGGAGTATTGAGGAACAGTTTATACTCTTGTACTCTTTGGAGTATTGAGGAACAGTTTATACTCTTGTACTCTTTGGAGTATTGAGGAACAGTTTATACTCTTGTACTCTTTGGAGTATTGAGGAACAGTTTATACTCTTGTACTCTTTGGAGTATTGAGGAACAGTTTATACTCTTGTACTCTTTGGAGTATTGAGGAACAGTTTATACTCTTGTACTCTTTGGAGTATTGAGGAACAGTTTATACTCTTGTACTCTTTGGAGTATTGAGGAACAGTTTATACTCTTGTACTCTTTGGAGTATTGAGGAACAGTTTATACTCTTGTACTCTTTGGAGTATTGAGGAACAGTTTATACTCTTGTACTCTTTGGAGTATTGAGGAACAGTTTATACTCTTGTACTCTTTGGAGTATTGAGGAACAGTTTATACTCTTGTACTCTTTGGAGTATTGAGGAACAGTTTATACTCTTGTACTCTTTGGAGTATTGAGGAACAGTTTATACTCTTGTACTCTTTGGAGTATTGAGGAACAGTTTATACTCTTGTACTCTTTGGAGTATTGAGGAACAGTTTATACTCTTGTACTCTTTGGAGTATTGAGGAACAGTTTATACTCTTGTACTCTTTGGAGTATTGAGGAACAGTTTATACTCTTGTACTCTTTGGAGTATTGAGGAACAGTTTATACTCTTGTACTCTTTGGAGTATTGAGGAACAGTTTATACTCTTGTACTCTTTGGAGTATTGAGGAACAGTTTATACTCTTGTACTCTTTGGAGTATTGAGGAACAGTTTATACTCTTGTACTCTTTGGAGTATTGAGGAACAGTTTATACTCTTGTACTCTTTGGAGTATTGAGGAACAGTTTATACTCTTGTACTCTTTGGAGTATTGAGGAACAGTTTATACTCTTGTACTCTTTGGAGTATTGAGGAACAGTTTATACTCTTGTACTCTTTGGAGTATTGAGGAACAGTTTATACTCTTGTACTCTTTGGAGTATTGAGGAACAGTTTATACTCTTGTACTCTTTGGAGTATTGAGGAACAGTTTATACTCTTGTACTCTTTGGAGTATTGAGGAACAGTTTATACTCTTGTACTCTTTGGAGTATTGAGGAACAGTTTATACTCTTGTACTCTTTGGAGTATTGAGGAACAGTTTATACTCTTGTACTCTTTGGAGTATTGAGGAACAGTTTATACTCTTGTACTCTTTGGAGTATTGAGGAACAGTTTATACTCTTGTACTCTTTGGAGTATTGAGGAACAGTTTATACTCTTGTACTCTTTGGAGTATTGAGGAACAGTTTATACTCTTGTACTCTTTGGAGTATTGAGGAACAGTTTATACTCTTGTACTCTTTGGAGTATTGAGGAACAGTTTATACTCTTGTACTCTTTGGAGTATTGAGGAACAGTTTATACTCTTGTACTCTTTGGAGTATTGAGGAACAGTTTATACTCTTGTACTCTTTGGAGTATTGAGGAACAGTTTATACTCTTGTACTCTTTGGAGTATTGAGGAACAGTTTATACTCTTGTACTCTTTGGAGTATTGAGGAACAGTTTATACTCTTGTACTCTTTGGAGTATTGAGGAACAGTTTATACTCTTGTACTCTTTGGAGTATTGAGGAACAGTTTATACTCTTGTACTCTTTGGAGTATTGAGGAACAGTTTATACTCTTGTACTCTTTGGAGTATTGAGGAACAGTTTATACTCTTGTACTCTTTGGAGTATTGAGGAACAGTTTATACTCTTGTACTCTTTGGAGTATTGAGGAACAGTTTATACTCTTGTACTCTTTGGAGTATTGAGGAACAGTTTATACTCTTGTACTCTTTGGAGTATTGAGGAACAGTTTATACTCTTGTACTCTTTGGAGTATTGAGGAACAGTTTATACTCTTGTACTCTTTGGAGTATTGAGGAACAGTTTATACTCTTGTACTCTTTGGAGTATTGAGGAACAGTTTATACTCTTGTACTCTTTGGAGTATTGAGGAACAGTTTATACTCTTGTACTCTTTGGAGTATTGAGGAACAGTTTATACTCTTGTACTCTTTGGAGTATTGAGGAACAGTTTATACTCTTGTACTCTTTGGAGTATTGAGGAACAGTTTATACTCTTGTACTCTTTGGAGTATTGAGGAACAGTTTATACTCTTGTACTCTTTGGAGTATTGAGGAACAGTTTATACTCTTGTACTCTTTGGAGTATTGAGGAACAGTTTATACTCTTGTACTCTTTGGAGTATTGAGGAACAGTTTATACTCTTGTACTCTTTGGAGTATTGAGGAACAGTTTATACTCTTGTACTCTTTGGAGTATTGAGGAACAGTTTATACTCTTGTACTCTTTGGAGTATTGAGGAACAGTTTATACTCTTGTACTCTTTGGAGTATTGAGGAACAGTTTATACTCTTGTACTCTTTGGAGTATTGAGGAACAGTTTATACTCTTGTACTCTTTGGAGTATTGAGGAACAGTTTATACTCTTGTACTCTTTGGAGTATTGAGGAACAGTTTATACTCTTGTACTCTTTGGAGTATTGAGGAACAGTTTATACTCTTGTACTCTTTGGAGTATTGAGGAACAGTTTATACTCTTGTACTCTTTGGAGTATTGAGGAACAGTTTATACTCTTGTACTCTTTGGAGTATTGAGGAACAGTTTATACTCTTGTACTCTTTGGAGTATTGAGGAACAGTTTATACTCTTGTACTCTTTGGAGTATTGAGGAACAGTTTATACTCTTGTACTCTTTGGAGTATTGAGGAACAGTTTATACTCTTGTACTCTTTGGAGTATTGAGGAACAGTTTATACTCTTGTACTCTTTGGAGTATTGAGGAACAGTTTATACTCTTGTACTCTTTGGAGTATTGAGGAACAGTTTATACTCTTGTACTCTTTGGAGTATTGAGGAACAGTTTATACTCTTGTACTCTTTGGAGTATTGAGGAACAGTTTATACTCTTGTACTCTTTGGAGTATTGAGGAACAGTTTATACTCTTGTACTCTTTGGAGTATTGAGGAACAGTTTATACTCTTGTACTCTTTGGAGTATTGAGGAACAGTTTATACTCTTGTACTCTTTGGAGTATTGAGGAACAGTTTATACTCTTGTACTCTTTGGAGTATTGAGGAACAGTTTATACTCTTGTACTCTTTGGAGTATTGAGGAACAGTTTATACTCTTGTACTCTTTGGAGTATTGAGGAACAGTTTATACTCTTGTACTCTTTGGAGTATTGAGGAACAGTTTATACTCTTGTACTCTTTGGAGTATTGAGGAACAGTTTATACTCTTGTACTCTTTGGAGTATTGAGGAACAGTTTATACTCTTGTACTCTTTGGAGTATTGAGGAACAGTTTATACTCTTGTACTCTTTGGAGTATTGAGGAACAGTTTATACTCTTGTACTCTTTGGAGTATTGAGGAACAGTTTATACTCTTGTACTCTTTGGAGTATTGAGGAACAGTTTATACTCTTGTACTCTTTGGAGTATTGAGGAACAGTTTATACTCTTGTACTCTTTGGAGTATTGAGGAACAGTTTATACTCTTGTACTCTTTGGAGTATTGAGGAACAGTTTATACTCTTGTACTCTTTGGAGTATTGAGGAACAGTTTATACTCTTGTACTCTTTGGAGTATTGAGGAACAGTTTATACTCTTGTACTCTTTGGAGTATTGAGGAACAGTTTATACTCTTGTACTCTTTGGAGTATTGAGGAACAGTTTATACTCTTGTACTCTTTGGAGTATTGAGGAACAGTTTATACTCTTGTACTCTTTGGAGTATTGAGGAACAGTTTATACTCTTGTACTCTTTGGAGTATTGAGGAACAGTTTATACTCTTGTACTCTTTGGAGTATTGAGGAACAGTTTATACTCTTGTACTCTTTGGAGTTTTGCCGTTTTCAATTGGCTTACCCTAGCGTTATAACGCCGGCATCAACCAAGGTCTGGATGTTATTCTTGAGAGCAAAGCATTCCTTGGTGGGGTGGAGGATCCTTCTGTGGTACTCGCAGTACGTTGGATCCGCAGAATCGCCATCTTCCTCTTGATGCGTGATGGGCGGGAGTTTGATTTTGTTGTTTTCGAGAAGGGTCTCGAAAATAGCTGGAACGTCTTCGTCTTTGAACGAGTACTCGTTTTGGAGCTCCTCGTCTGAATTCTCCTGTTGTTCCCAGGACTGCTGTTGTGACGTTTGATCATCGTCAATAACCGTTGCAGGTACGTCCTCTTCATCATGAGGTACGAGATCCGAATCCAGAGGGTCAACCATTGGTTGGTTTCTTTCGACCTTCCGCCTTCTGATGAAGCGTTCAGCCTGTTCTCCTCGAGCCTTCAACTCTTTCCAGGTATTGAGCGGCTCTATTCCCATCACGTCCAAGATGTCAATGGACAAGTTGTTCTGACAAGTCTGCAAGAGGAATTCCTCCGTGACGGGATCCCTGCAGTTCATTGCCTGATTGCGGAAGCGTTTGATGAAGGTATCCACCGACTCTCCGCCTTTTTGTTTCTCGTCGAAGAGTGTCCTGATCGACACCTCGGTGTCATCATCGAAGAAATGGGCGAGAAACATGCCTTCCAAGTCCTCCCAGCTGTTGATGCTTCCGGGCTTGAGACGGCGGTACCAATCGAAGGCAGGCCCGCGAAGGGTGCCAACGAATGACCGAACCATCAAAGGCTCGTTGCCCGAGATTACTCCCAAGTGAGACTTGAAGTAGATCAGATGTTGAGTGGGCGAGCCCTTTCCGTTGAACGGCGTGAAGTTGATCAGGTTGAACTTCGCCGGATACGGGATCGAATCCCACTTTCTCGGGTAAGGACACGGAATGCCGGTCCTCTTCACCTCCCGAACAGACATCAGGGCTTCGATTTTTCTTTCGAGCTCCTTTATCTTTTCGGCCTCACCCATATCCTGTTTTGGATAAGTTTCGAGAGGAATCATACGGCCACCCCCAGTGTTGTCACTACTGGTGGGTCCACCCCCAGTGTTGTTATTTTTAGTGGGGCCACCCCCAGTATTCTTGGGCGGTGCGTCGGCCATGACGATTTCAACCACCTCCGGATTGCTGCTAACTGCGGCGTTCTGGGTGCGATGGCTGGATTGCACTAGCGGATTTGACAAAGCTCGGATTCGCTGATCGTGCATTTGTCTCATCTCTTGCATAGCCACTTCCATTTCAAACTTGAAGATTTCCTTCTGCTTAGTCAGGGCCTCTTCAATGATTTTGGCTATCTGATCTGTATTGACCATGAGCACCTCTCGAGCTTGTCCTATGCTAGACGTTGTCTCGTCAGAAGCGAGAGCGGAATAGGAATCCGAGAGTTCATCATCGGAATGTACTCCCTCATGGATCCCACAGTAATTGTCATATCTGACGGCTTCTAGCTGAAGCTGAGCTGTTCCCGAATTGACCCTGCTTCCTGGAGAGGAATTAGAGTCGGAATCACCTGAGATGATTGGGGATTTTCCCTTGTTGACCATGTTGATAGTCACTTCTAGGGGTTCATCATCTCGAGCAATCGATCCTCTTTGGTGGGAACGCCTTGATTTGGGCTTTGTCGTTCTATCGGAGATTCCCTCGAATATCGAGACCCTCTGTGGAGCGGTCTTGGGGCAGCTACAGGCTGATAATACTGCCCTGATAATTTTGGTACACGGACAGTGAGAATCCGCTTCCCGGGTGTTTCTCTTTCGAGATTCATCCGCACCCCCAGCCCGATAGTACAACTCATCGACGTTGCCGTCGGAGTAACCTATCGGCTGCTCACATGGGTTCTCAGGTATAACGCGTTCGTCTGTCCGACGCGTCTTCTTCTGAGTAAACATTGCCTTGTTGGCCTCTGTAAGAGTCGCACGTTTGGAATCACTCCTTTGTGAGGGTGAAACCTTAACGGGCTCTTGGTCCTTTGCACGCACCGCCGAGCTGGTTGTTGCAGAGATCGATTTGTTAGGAGATCGTGTACGACCCCCAGTCTGGATGTTGGCTCGAAGCTCGTTTGATGATCTCGAGCTCTCCTTATCAAGCGTTTTTCCTCGATCCTCGGGTAGAGCACCGATACGATCCTTCGGAGGATTCTTGAACTTGGGGAAATCCGCGCTGCGGTGGGGCTTTTCCAGAGGTTCGGGATCTGAAATTGATGAAGGTTGGAGAGCAATCTTACCTGCTTTTACCTTAGGCGTTGATTTGGCCTTCGGCATCCAAACTCGTTCGGATCTCGGCGATCTCTTAACGGCCTCTCCCTTTAGCATTTCTCGTGCTTTTTGGACCAGGGCTCGGGCATGCGCACGCAAGGCGCGGCGCTTTTGGATTCGCTCCTCGAGAGTAGAACGGGTTCTTTTGACATGAACCCATTTGTTTGTTTCTGCTTCGGAGGAGGGGCTGGTTGTTTGCCGTGGTTGCTCCTGGCGTTGCCTGGATTTTAGATCTACGTTATAGCGGATCCCATCCATCGGCTCCAAAGCTTCGGCCAGCTGTCGAGCAAGACGTTGACGCTGTCTTTGTCGTGCTCTCTTTGATAATGCCGGAGCGTCTTCAGAAGTCATCTCCTCGGCGGAAGAGGAGTCCGGATCTGCGATCTCGACCATTTTGGACGACGTGGGGACGTCGCGTGGTGCAAGTGCAGAGGCGGCAACGGGGTCTTGGATTTTTGAACCGAAGGACCTGCAATCATTTATGAAAGAGGTTACCTTTCTGTACCCGTTTGGAGAGGCGGATCTGGAGGAGGAGGAAGAGAGGCCTTCTTTGAACTGTTGTTGATCGAGCTCGTGTTCTTCATTCACCCCGATCTTGAGTGCTGGTTGCGTCACGACGGCGTCGGTTGCGATGCCGTTGGCTCCCACTGTGGTCGCCAGCTTGTTTGCGGAAAAAGTTGCTGTATTCATTGCTGCATTCATTACAACTTCGATCGTTACAATGAAACAAAAAGATAGCCTTTTTATAAGACTCCTACACAATGAAAACAATAGAAATACAACTCCTTTCAAACAAACGCAAGATCTGTTTATCATCTCTTGCTTGCGTGGGTCTTTTGCCTGTGACGGGGATGTTGATATCCGTGGACCACCGGGGCACTCAGATCTGGTCCGAGAAAATCGGGCAGAGTTTCGTCTATCCGCGGGGGGATTTTAGAAACTCTGAACCCCGTCGATCCGCGTGGGATCTCAGAGGTGTAAAGCTTATGTCTCGGCTTAAAACGAGACACTAGCTCTTCTTGGTATCAACGCTAAGGCCAATACCAAGGGGAAGAGATGAATGAAGAGGGGGCTGATGTAGATCCTCTGACTCCTCGCTCCGGCAGGGCTTCGCCGCTCTCTTAGAAAACCCCGACTCCTTCCTCCGGCAGGGCTTCGCCGCTCCTCTCTGGAATTTCAGATCTCAAAGGCTAGAGCTCTAGATCTGAAATTCCTCTCCCAAAACCAAGGCCGAGACACCCCTGGGGTGTCTTGGCCAGGCCGAGACACCCCTGGGGTGTCTTGGTTTTGCCAAGACACCCCTCGGGTGTTTCGAGCTTGCCGAGACACCCCCGGGTGCCTCAGTTTAGTCCGAGGTCCTTCCGGGTGTGTTTGCCGTTGATTCGTCGTCCCAACTCGGATTTAAATGATTCCGGGTGCGTTGGGGGCTTGACGAGGAGTTCGATCCACTCTAGTGGTTGGATTATCTGTAGAGTGGTCGATGCACGAAGGGCGTTGTCTTATTTGTGAACAGTGCCGGGTTCCCGATCGGTCCGGGTCTTCGTTGTTCCGAAATCCTATCCGCTCATGTA
>NW_017973543.1:0-4894 GCF_001876935.1 Asparagus officinalis
ATGACATCCTGGGAAAGAAACATGATTGAGTTGAGTTGGAGCTCGTTCCTTAATTTCTAAGGCTTCTAATCTCCGCAAAATTGTCGCCATCTTCGCTTCAGAAGCAATGTTTGACTCCAAGGAAAGACCACTAGATTTAGATTGGGGAACTGATAAAACCCTATCATCGCACTGTTCCCATTGCATTGTTTTTTCAGAAAGACTCTCCAAAAACTCCCAAGCTTCATCAGCATTTTTCCTCATAAAATCCCCGTGGCACATTGATTCTAAGGAAGATTTTGCAGAATAATCTAATCCCTCATAAATTATTTGGCACAATCGCCATTTCTCTAAACCGTGATGAGGACATTGGATGAGAAGATCTTTAAATCGGTCAAAATACTTCCAAAAAGGTTCTCCCGGGATAATTTTAAAGTTTTGAATGCTGTTCCTAAGCTTTACCGTTTTATGAATAGGAAAAAATTTCTTAAGAAAAACGGTGACAAATTCATCCCAAGTTGAGATGAAATTTGTTGGTAAGCTGTACAGCCATTTTTTAGCTTTATCCTTAAGAGCAAATGGAATAAATCTAAGCTTAACCGCATCTTCATTTAATTCTCTCATTTTAATCATAATACACACTTCCTCAAATTCCGAAATAAAAATATATGCATCTTCTGTTTCATTACCAAGGAATTTGGGAAGCATGTTTATGTATTGCGGTCTAAGCTCAAAATTTATTCCATTTGTTTCGGGGAGCCTAATGCACGAGGGGATTGCATTCCTAATGGGATAGCACATATCCTGAAGAACTGGTTGATTTGCCATTTCTTGGGTTGGTTCAACACGAATTAAACGATGAGAATTATCCCGAACCCAAATTTGCATACACCAAAACAAATTAGATTTTTTTTTAAGAAGGAAAAAAAAATTAGTTTTTTTTTTAAGAAAAGAAAGAAAGAAATTTTTTTTTTTAAAGGAAAGAAAGAAGGAAAATTAGTTTTTTTTAGATGAGAAGAAAAAGAAAAATCCTAACTAAAACAAATCAAAACAATCACTTTTCAATCACTCTAATTCTAGGGTTTAGCCTAATTCACTAGACCAGCTCCTAACCAAAAACTCCTACAGTGAAAAGATAAAAGTTTTACCCAGGTAGTTAGCCAGGTAAGGATAGTACTAGAGGGTGATCAAAGATCAATTAAGTACCTCTTTCCTTACGGAGCGCTTTACGCAACCCCTAAACCTTGCCTTAGACACCAACTAATCTGAGAAAACTTAAACCGGTTCACTTAAGGATTTCTTGTTCCTTATTGAGCTCGAATCCTTAGGGGCCAACGTCTAATGAGTTTTATTAGGCTTGGGTGGTGTAGTGAGGAATTAGTGATTTTTGGGCTAAGGAAAGGGTGATGAAATCCCTCACCTTATCTTGATTATGGGGTTTTGCCCTTAAAAATATTTTTAAGTGTGTGTCAAATCAAGATGCTCAAATCACTTGGTGAATTCCTACACTATATGAAATGCAACCCTATGAATTAAAAGCAACTAAAAAGGATGGAAAAGAAAAATCTTTTTTTTAATTAGGGTTAACAATCAAACAAATGAGAAGGGGGGATTTGTTTGAATTTATTATCTTGTTAGTAAATGTCAAAGTGGAGGATGAATTTTATTATGGTTAACAAAAAAAAATAAAATCCTTTCTTTTTTTTTCCTAATTGTCTCTAATTGTGAAAAAGTAGCTAAAGGGTGGAATTAAAAACTAGAAAGAGGACTTACCCGAAAGCAAATCTTCAAATCCTAGCTCTCCAATCCGCGATCTTCAAGCTCCAAGCGTTTCCTTCACAAAAAACACACAAGTTAAAGAACCAAAATAATTAAAACCTACTTAAGCACCTTCCCCGGCAACGGCGCCAAAAACTTGATGCGGCATAAACATGTACCAAAAAGGTTGCAAGTGCACAACCGTGTCAAGTTATAGTATTTAAGATATCGATCCCACGAGGAAGGTGTTTTGTAGGAGAAAATATAAAATCGGTTCTTATGTTGTGTGCGTGACAAATAAGATTGATGAGTGAATGTGATTGTGAAGAGACTGAGATAGTGAAAATGATGTGTAAATAGGTGCAAGTGTAAGTGAGAGTGGATTTGAAAAAGAATGAGTATGATCAATAAGGTGAGAAGAAAAAAAATGAATAAAATCAAGAAACAAATAAAAAATCAAGAATGAAGAACAAAATTCTAGAATAAAAGAAAATGCAAGAAATTAAAGATGGTGGATTCAATTATAGATATGGGTAATCTACAATTGAACCCACTTCTTAGAAAAGGGTGATTCCCTAGAGGGTTCTAGCCTAAAGGCGAATCAAACAAAATAAAAATAAACAAAAAGAAAAACTAAACCCAAGAGGGTTCTAGCCTCAAGGTGAATAGTATAAGAAATTAAAATCTAACTACAAAATAAATTGCAAAATCTAAACTACAAAATAAAATTGCAAGAATTAAATGCAAGAAATTAAATCTATTCTATAAGCATGAAATAAATCTAAGGCAAGAGGGTTCTAGCCTCTTGGCTATTTAACAAGAAAATAAAATCTAACTACAAGCATAGAAATAAATCTAAACTAATAAGCAATAAAAGAGAAAAAGAAAAGAAATGCAAACCTTCAAATAATTCTCCATCTTCATCTTCATCTTCATCATCCAACAAAGAGAAGAAGAGAAAAATTTAAAGTGGTGAAAAAATTATTATTATTAATTGCAACTAAAGTTACAATTTTGGAAGGCCTTCTCAATTAAGAGTAGCCCTCCTCTCCAAAAGGAGTTACAAAAATTTTCACACCTCTAACCCCTCACTCTCAACCCCTATTTATAGTAAACATCAGTGAATGAGAGCCATTGGATCAAACTTGAGCCCCAAGACAAGCAAAAT
Organism: Asparagus officinalis; assembly: GCF_001876935.1. Lineage (NCBI taxonomy): Eukaryota > Viridiplantae > Streptophyta > Magnoliopsida > Asparagales > Asparagaceae > Asparagus > Asparagus officinalis. The sequence goes on from NW_017973543.1 coordinate 2,906, forward strand.
CAGCCATTGACGCGCGCTACAGTAATCTGGCATCGATACAGGCATCGATGCAGGTATCGATGCCAGCATCGATGCCCACATCGATGACGACATCGATGCCCACTATTTCTAAATTCTGATTTCACGGATAGCTTCGTCTCGTCGAGATAGGCGATTTTCATATATTATATGTTAAATTCCGCCTTCCGGATTAGGAGATATCGTCGTTTCTTTGTGGCCAACCATTTTGAATATGATTTCTTTTCATATTGGATTTTTGATTTTCTCCGGCTTCTACAGGCTACTCGGCTTGATTCTGGGCTTGGGATTTTTGACTCTTGCTTGTGTTCTTCATTTAATTCATGGGTTTTTGTTGAGATAAGAGATCTTGGGCTTTATTCTTCACTAACCTGCAATTAAAGATAAAAAACAATTATTAGTGGTATATTTATTCATATAAAATAGATAATGAGGGTATAAAATTGTAATAAAATATAATTATCAACGATTAAGTCCAAACCAAATCATTTCCGTAAAAAATAATCGATCGTTCAAGGTGACGAATTCCCGGAAGTTACGGTGAATATGGTTGATAAGGGAAATTCGGCTCAATCTTCTAGTTCTGATCCGCTCGTATCGCATCATCTAACTCGGCTACGCGTAGGGACTGCTAGACGTAGGGATTATCAGAGAATGCAGAGGGGATTATCCTCGGATGATGAAGCATCAGATGCTAACTCTGCAGTTATTTCTGACAATACGATATCCAGTCCAGGACAATCCCGAGAGGCGTTTATGACCAACACCGAGCAAATAGCCAAAATCCTTGACTAAGCAAAAAGAGAACTTTAAGTTCGAAATGGAAATGGCTATGCTGCGGATGAGGGAAGAGCATGACCAACAGATCCGAGCATTATCAAATCAGATAGGCGAATCTAGTCGTCGGGATGATGCTAATCGAGCAAATAGTGATTCGGATGCGGATGAACATCTTAATGCCGAGAACTCTCCCACTGACCAGAACGTAGGGGGTGGCCCCACTACAGATAACAACGCTGGGGGTGGTCCTGTCGAAGATAACAACGCTGGGGGTGGTCCCGTTGTTTCTCTCAGAAATCATCTGAAGCACGATACAGATGAGGATGAAAAGATGAAGGATCTCGAGAACAAAATCAACGCTCTGATGTCTGCTCAAGAGGTAAAGAAGACCGGTATTCCGTGTCCTTACCCGAGAGAGTGGGAGTCGATCCTGTATCCGGACAAATTCAACCTGATCAACTTTACGCCATTCGACGGGAAGGGCTCGCCCACTCAACATTTGATCTACTTTAAGTTCCACTTGGGCATGATATCCGGCAATGAAGCATTGATGGTTCGATCATTCGTTAGAACCCTTCACGGGCCTGCCTTCGATTGGTACCACCGTCTCAAGCCTGGAAGCATCAACAACTAGGACGATATGGAGAGCTCATTCATCGGCAACTTCTTTGATGACGATGCTGAGGTATCCATCATGACACTCTTCGATGAGAAGCAAAAGGACGGAGAAATAGTCGCCGACTTTGTTAAACGCTTGCGGAACAAGGCGATAAATTGCCGAGATCCGATTACGGAGGAATTCATCCTACAAACTTGCCACAACAACCTCTCTTTGGACGTGTTGGGAGTTATGGGATTAAACCCGTCCAAGATTTGGAAAGATTTGAAGATGCGCAGTGAACAAGCCGAACGCTTCCTCAGAAGGAAGAAGATCGAAAGAAGCCAACAATCAATGCCTACGGTTGCTAGTGATAATAATCAGACGTCACAACAACAACCTCAAAAGCAGCAAAGAGTTCCAGATCCGGGACTCCAAAAAAAGTATTCTTTCAAGGATGAGGAAGTTTCAGATATTTTCAAGTACCTCCTGAATAACGGTGAGATTAAGCTACCGCCTATTAAAGATCAGGAGGGAGCTAAGAGGATTACGGACCCAAACTACTGTGCGTATCACAGGAGGGTTCTCCATCC
>NW_017973543.1:8778-17443 GCF_001876935.1 Asparagus officinalis
TTCTTTTTTTTTCTTTTTTTTCTCTTTTTTTTTCTTTTTCTTTTAAGCAACTGAACAAGAAACTCTCAAATGAGAGAAGAATAAATTCTTTTTATTATTCTGAAATAAACAAAATAAACAATGTAGAATGAAATATTCAACATGAAGAGTTCCTGTTCTACATTGAATCCTACCTTACTGTTGAAAATTCTTCCCCGGATTTTAAACAAATTCAGAATGATATAATCAATAATGTGAATTTTTAAGCATTTCGGGGTGTTCAATAATTCTTGCAACAAGGTAAGGTAGGTATTATTGGTGTCATGCATTTTGTATTTCTTAATGAACTTAGACTCTTGTACTGTGAAGTTTTGTTTTCTAACAACCAATTCTTCTGTGAAGTTCTGAAAATTTGGTTGTTGATTATTCTCCAAGAATCTAAGTTCATCAAGAAAGAGTTCTTCAAAATTTAATTCAAAGCAGCAAATGTTTAACACAGTTTTATTATTCTCAAGGACCTGATCTGCTTCTTCTAAAAACTCTAACTCTTCATCAAAAATTTCCTCAAAACTTAAATCACACTCTTCTTCTTCTTCTTCTTCTTCTGATCTTTCCTGAATGTAGTTTATTTCTAGAGGCTGATTATTTGGTTGGTCCCCTGGATTAAAAATGTTGAGATCAGCAGTCAAATTCCCAAAGGACAGCTTCATTTGACCAGTTCTACAGTTGATGAGAGCATTAGAAGTGGCTAAGAACGGTCGTCCTAAGATGACAGGTGTCTGTCCTTTGGGATTGGAAACAGGCTGTGTTTCCAAGACTACAAAATCTACTGGAAAAATAAAATCTCCAACCTTAATCAGAACATCCTCTAACTCACCCATAGGGACCTTGACAGATCTATCAGCCAACTGTAAGGTGCATTTGGTTGGGTTCAGTACACCTAGACCCAATTGCTGATAGACTGAATATGGAAGCAAATTGACACTGGCCCCTAAGTCTAAAAGCGCCTTATCAATGTGAGTATTACCAATGATACATGAAATGATGGGGGAACCTGGATCTTTACGTTTCAAAGGTATGGGATTTGACAGCATTTCACTGATATTGGCGGCTAAAAAGACTTTCTTTGGGACATTTATTCTCCTCTTCTTAGTGCACAATTCTTTTAAAAATTTAGCATAAGATGGAATTTGTTCAATTACATCTAAGAGAGGAATGTTGACCTTAACCTGCTTGAATGTCTCTAGGATTTTCTCCTCCTGAGGAGAGTGTTTCCTAGACCTGAGTCTATCTGGAAAGGGAGCAACCGGTCTAAATCTATCAAAAGCAGGCTCAGGTTCGGGTTCAGGTTCTTGGTCATCTGAGGGGAGTGATTGTTGAATAGATTCATCAGAAGGAGAAGGAGAAGGAATTTGTACAGGATCAAGAGTTTGACTTGGCGGAGTTCTCACTTGATTATCGACCTGTCTACCTGACCGAAGTGAATGGATTGCATTCACTTGAGCTTCATAGGATGAACTGCATCCTGTGTTATTAGGGTTGACCACGGGTTGACTCGGAAATTTTCCTTTCTCTCTTTCACTCACGGCACTAGCTAGTTGACCAAGTTGGGATTCTAATCTAGCTATAGCTTGAGTGTTGGAGTTGAGCATTTGTCCGGTTGATTGCATGAAGGAATTCAACGTGCTAGATGTTTGAGTCAACATATTCGTGGTTTGAGTAGAGGCCTTAATTATGGTTTCTAAACCCCTTTCCAAGACATTGAGACGTTTATCTTGATCTGGATTGTGAGGAGTTTGAATTACAGCTTGATGAGGAGGAGACTGATTTTGATACGGCAGATTGGGTTGTTGAAATTGTGAATGAGAATTGAATGGAACTGTGTTTCCCCTAGGAAAATGTTGGGTCGAAGCGGGAGTGAAATTTTGAGTTCCGGGAGAATTTCCTAGATTCCATGCAAAGTTGGGATGATTTCTCCAACCTGGATTGTAGGTTGGAGAAAATGGATCATTTCTAGGGTGCTGGAATGCAGCGTTCATCTGTTCTATTGCGTTGTTATTTCCTAGGAGAGGGCATTCCTCTGAAACGTGGGTAGGAGACTGACAATTATGACATCCTGGGAAAGAAACATGATTGAGTTGAGCTGGAGCTCGTTCCTTAATTTCTAAGGCTTCTAACCTCCGCAGAATTGTCGCCATCTTCGCTTCAGAAGCAATGTTTGACTCCAAGGAAAGACCACTAGACTTAGAATGGGGAACTGATGAAACCCTGTCATCGCACTGTTCCCATTGCATTGTTTTTTCAGAAAGACTCTCCAAAAACTCCCAAGCTTCATCAGCATTTTTCCTCATAAAATCCCCGTGGCACATTGATTCTAAGGAAGTTTTTGCAGAATAATCTAATCCCTCATAAATTATTTGGCACAATCGCCATTTCTCTAAACCGTGATGAGGACATTGGATGAGAAGATCTTTAAATCGGTCAAAATACTTCCAAAAAGGTTCTCCCGGGATAATTTTAAAGTTTTGAATGCTGTTCCTAAGCTTTACCGTTTTATGAATAGGAAAAAATTTCTTAAGAAAAACGGTGACAAATTCATCCCAAGTTGAGATGGAATTTGTTGGTAAGCTGTACAGCCATTTTTTAGCTTTATCCTTAAGAGCAAATGGAATAAATCTAAGCTTAACCGCATCTTCATTTAATTCTCTCATTTTAATCATAATACACACTTCCTCAAATTCCGAAATAAAAATATATGCGTCTTCTGTTTCATTACCAAGGAATTTGGGAAGCATGTTTATGTATTGCGGTCTAAGCTCAAAATTTATTCCATTTGTTTCGGGAAGCCTAATGCACGAGGGGGTTGCATTCCTAATGGGATAGCACATATCCTGAAGAACTGGTTGATTTGCCATTTCTTGGGTTGGTTCAACACGAATTAAACGATGAGAATTATCCCGAACCCAAATTTGCATACACCAAAACAATTTTTTTTTTAAGAAAAGAAAGAAAATTAGTTTTTTTTTTGAGAAGATAAAGAAAAAGAAAAATCCTAACTAAAACAAATCAAAACAATCACTTTTCAATCACTCTAATTCTAGGGTTTAGCCTAATTCACTAGACCAGCTCCTAACCAAAAACTCCTACAGTGAAAAGATCAAAGTTTTACCCAGGTAGTTAGCCAGGTAAGGATAGTACTAGAGGGTGATCAAAGATCAATTAAGTACCTCTTTCCTTGCGGAGCGCTTTACGCAACCCCTAAACCTTGCCTTAGACACCAACTAATCTGAGAAAACTTAAACCGGTTCACTTAAGGATTTCTTGTTCCTTATTGAGCTCGAATCCTTAGGGGCCAACGTCTAATGAGTTTTATTAGGCTTGGGTGGTGTAGTGAGGAATTAGTGATTTTTGGGCTAAGGAAAGGGTGATGAAATCCCTCACCTTATCTTGATTATGGGGTTTTGCCCTTAAAAATATTTTTAAGTGTGTGTCAAATCAAGATGCTCAAATCACTTGGTGAATTCCTACACTATATGAAATGCAACCCTATGAATTAAAAGCAACTAAAAAGGATGGAAAAGAAAAATCTTTTTTTTTAATTAGGGTTAACAATCAAACAAATGAGAAGGGGGGATTTGTTTGAATTTATTATCTTGTTAGTAAATGTCAAAGTGGAGGATGAATTTTATTATGGTCAACAAAAAAAATAAAATCTCTTTTTTTTAAGTCCTAATTGTCTCTAATTGTGAAGAAGTAGCTAAAGGGTGTAATTAAAAACTAGAAAGAGGACTTACCCGAAAGCAAATCTTCAAATCCTAGCTCTCCAATCCGCGATCTTCAAGCTCCAAGCGTTTCCTTCACAAAAAACACACAAGTTAAAGAACCAAAATAATTAAAACCTACTTAAGCACCTTCCCCGGCAACGGCGCCAAAAACTTGATGCGGCATAAACATGTACCAAAAAGGTTGCAAGTGCACAACCGTGTCAAGTTATAGTATTTAAGATATCGATCCCACGAGGAAGGTGTTTTGTAGGAGAAAATATAAAATCGGTTCTTATGTTGTGTGTGTGACAAGTAGGAGTGATAAGTGAATGTGATTGTGGAGAGATAGAGAGAGTGGAAGTGATAGTGTGTAAATCGGCACGAGATATAAGTGAGAGTGGATGTGACAAAGAATGAATATGATCAATAAGGCAAGAAGGAAAAGGAAAATAAAAATCAAGAATAAAGAAAATAAAATTCAAGAATAAAAGAAAATGCAAGAAATTAAAGATGGTGGATTCAATTATAGATATGGGTAATCTACAATTGAACCCACTTCTTAGAAAATGGTGATTCCCTAGAGGGTTCTAGCCTAAAGGCGAATCAAACAAAATAAAAATAAACAAAAAGAAAAACTAAACCCAAGAGGGTTCTAGCCTCAAGGTGAATAGTATAAGAAATTAAAATCTAACTACAAAATAAAGTGCAAAATCTAAACTACAAAATAAAATTGCAAGAATTAAATGCAAGAAATTAAATCTATTCTATAAGCATGAAATAAATCTAAGGCAAGAGGGTTCTAGCCTCTTGGCTATTTAACAAGAAAATAAAATCTAAACTACAAGCATAGAAATAAATCTACACTAATAAGCAATAAAAAGGAAATAAAAGAGAAAAAGGAAAGAAAATGCAAACCTCTAAATAATTCTTCATCTCCATCTTCATCATCCAACAAAGAGAAGAAATATTTAAAGTGGTGAAAAAATTATTATTATTAATTGCAACAAAAAGTTACAATTTTGGAAGGCCTTCTCAATTAAGAGTAGCCCTCCTCTCCAAAAGGAGTTACAAAAATTTTCACACCTCTAACCCCTCACTCTCTACCCCTATTTATAGTAAACATCAGTGAATGAGAGCCATTGGATCAAACTTGAGCCCCAAGACAAGCAAAATCAGCCATTGACGCGCGCTACAGTAATCTGGTATCGATGCAGGCATCGATGTAGGTATCGATGCCAGCATCGATGCCCACATCGATGCCGACATCGATGCCCACTATTTTCAAATTCTGATTTCACGGATAGCTTCGTCTCGTCGAGATAGGCGATTTTCATATATTATATGTTAAATTCCGCCTTCCGGATTAGGAGATATCGTCGTTTCTTTGTGGCCAACCATTTTGAATATGATTTCTTTTCATATTGGATTTTTGATTTTCTCCGGCTTCTACAGGCTACACGACTTCATTCTGGGCTTTTGGATAATTTGGAAATTGATTTTCCAATGTGCTTCTTTGCTTCATTTCTTCATTTAATCAATGGGTTTTTGTTGAGAGATGAGAGTTTGAGATTTATTCTTCATTAACCTGCAATTAAAAGATAAAAATAATTATTAGTGGTATATTTATTCATATAAAATAGATAATGAGGGTATAAAATTGTAATAAAATGTGATTATCAAATACCCCCACACCTAAACTTTTGCTAGTCCTCTAGCAAAGAAAATAAAAAGAAAATCCTAACTCACTTTCGCAGGAATCGCGGTTGTATTTAGCGCATACAACAAGCCTTTAAACCCCTAGGTTACCCTAGTGGACGAGTTGTAGTCTCGTGAGGGTTTGCAGTGAATATACCCACAAAATTCGGTCAACTTGCCAAATTAAAGAAGTCAGTAAATAACTAAATTCACTTGATAACTTTTAGATAATCTAATTGGAGCCAGTTATCACTCAAGAAAACATTTTTATATATAACTCTAAGGTATATTTTTAAGAAAATCTTCTCATTGTAGCAATACAAAACCAAGCCAAACTTAGAAATTTAATTTAAAAGTTTTGAAAAGAACATGCTAACTCTTTGTTTTAAATAATTTTCAAGTTGCTTGATTTAAAATATTTTCCAAGACCATATATACAATTATAAAACATTTATTAGTTTTTTTTTAACTCTTTCTTCTTTGGTGATTTTTTTCTACTTTAACGGGCTTTCTAAGTGACCATTTAACGAGTTTTGGGCCAATGTATCCCAACCCAAATGGGCTTAGGTCATTAAGTATGGAAATACTCCTTGGGCTTAATTACTCGGTCAGCTTAGGCTTTATAAGATAGAATCACCTCGAATTCAAGAGTATTTTATTTATTTTTTTTTTTTTTTTTGGTGCCCATTTTTCGCACTCTTCTTTTGCAATTTTTTTTTTGTATATGTATATATATTTTGAAAAATATGTAAATCAAGACACTTTGAAAAATTATTTTCAACTCTAAGTTAAGCATGCAAAAATTTCATTATTTTAAATAAAAGTCCAAGTTAAGGCTTAAGTAAAGTATACTACTTTGAAAATCATTTCTTAAGAAATTTATTTAGAGTTATCATAAAAGGTCACTTAAGTAAATAACTAATTAGGGATTAGAAAATTTCAAATTTATCAAATAAATCAATTATTACATAACTCTATCAATTTGGCAAGTGACGATATTTTTATAATTTTTTTAAGGAAAAGAAAAAAATAACAAAAATGCACTAAAATTGTAAAATGAAGAGAAAAAAATAACTAATTCCCACCCCCACACCTAAATTTTGCATTGTCCTCAATGCAAACTCTATGATGCATAAAGTAAAGCAGATAAGAAGTGAAGCACTTACATTTGGTCGGCTGATAAAAATCTGCAATTACCTTTGGTCTGAGGAGGATGAAAACAAAATTTTATTCTTTTTTCTTTTTTTTATTTTCTCTCTTTTTTTTCTTTTTTTTTTACAACTGAACAAGAAACTCTCACATGAGAGAAGAATAAATTCTTTTTATTATTCTGAAATAAACAAAATAAACAATGTAGAATGAAATATTCAACATGAAGAGTTCCTGTTCTACATTGAATCCTACCTTACTGTTGAAAATTCTTCCCCGGATTTTAAACAAATTCAGAATGATATAATTAATAATGTGAATTTCCAAGCATTTCGGGGTGTTCAGTAATTCATGCAACAAGGTAAGGTAGGTATTATTGGTGTCATGCATTTTGTATTTCTTAATGAACTTAGACTCTTGTACTGTGAAGTTTTGTTTTCTAACAACCAATTCTTCTGTGAAGTTCTGAAAATTTGGTTGTTGATTATTCTCCAAGAATCTAAGTTCATCAAGAAAGAGTTCTTCAAAATTTAATTCAAAGCAGCAAATGTTTAACACAGTTTTATTATTCTCAAGGACCTGATCTGCTTCTTCTAAAAACTCTAACTCTTCATCAAAAATTTCCTCAAAACTTAAATCACACTCTTCTTCTTCTTCTTCTTCTTCTGATCTTTCCTGAATGTAGTTTATTTCTAGAGGCTGATTATTTGGTTGGTCCCCTGGATTAAAAATGTTGAGATCAGCAGTCAAATTCCCAAAGGACAGCTTCATTTGACCAGTTCTACAGTTGATGAGAGCATTAGAAGTGGCTAAGAACGGTCGTCCTAAGATGACAGGTGTCTGTCCTTTGGGATTGGAAACAGGCTGTGTTTCCAAGACTACAAAATCTACTGGAAAAATAAAATCTCCAACCTTAATCAGAACATCCTCTAACTCACCCATAGGGACCTTGACAGATCTATCAGCCAACTGTAAGGTGCATTTGGTTGGGTTCAGTACACCTAGACCCAATTGCTGATAGACTGAATATGGAAGCAAATTGACACTGGCCCCTAAGTCTAAAAGCGCCTTATCAATGTGAGTATTACCAATGATACATGAAATGATGGGGGAACCTGGATCTTTACGTTTCAAAGGTATGGGATTTGATACCATTTCACTGATTTTGGCGGCTAAAAAGACTTTCTTTGGAACATTTATTCTCCTCTTCTTAGTGCACAATTCTTTTAAAAATTTAGCATAAGATGGAATTTGTTCAATTACATCTAAGAGAGGAATGTTGACCTTAACCTGCTTGAATGTCTCTAGGATTTTCTCCTCCTGAGGAGAGTGTTTCCTAGACCTGAGTCTATCTGGAAAGGGAGCAACCGGTCTAAATCTATCAAAAGCAGGCTCAGGTTCGGGTTCAGGTTCTTGGTCATCTGAGGGGAGTGATTGTTGAATAGATTCATCAGAAGGAGAAGGAGAAGGAATTTGTACAGGATCAAGAGTTTGACTTGGAGGAGTTCTCACTTGATTATCGACCTGTCTACCTGACCGAAGTGAATGGATTGCATTCACTTGAGCTTCATAGGATGAACTGCATCCTGTGTTGTTAGGGTTAACCACGGGTTGACTTGGAAATTTTCCTTTCTCTCTTTCACTCACGGCACTAGCTAGTTGACTAAGTTGCGATTCTAATCTAGCTATAGCTTGAGTGTTGGAGTTGAGCATTTGTCCGGTTGATTGCATGAAGGAATTCAACGTGCTAGATGTTTGAGTCAACATATTCGTGGTTTGAGTAGAGGCCTTAATTATGGTTTCTAAACCCCTTTCCAAGACATTGAGACGTTTATCTTGATCTGGATTGTGAGGAGTCTGAATTACAGCTTGACGAAGAGGAGACTGATTTTGATACGGCAGATTGGGTTGTTGAAATTGTGAATGAGAATTGAATGGAACTGTGTTTCCCCTAGGAAAATGTTGGGTCGAAGCGGGAGTGAAATTTTGAGTTTCGGGAGAATTTCCTAGATTCCATGCAAAGTTGGGATGATTTCTCCAACTTGGATTGTAGGTTGGAGAAAATGGATCATTTCTAG
>NW_017973544.1:0-17450 GCF_001876935.1 Asparagus officinalis
CCGGTATCGAGATCCCCTCTGCCGGTATCTGCATCCACATACTCTTCCTCGGAGGTCTCATCATCATCACCCGTAGGGAGGGGCTCTTCTTCGTCTGTGAGAAGAGATTTGGCATGCCCTTTTCTCCGCTTCTGAGCAAGCTCAGCCCTGCGACCAGCCATCATAACAGCTCGGACCTCATACTCGGACTGTAATTCTGAGAGGCTCCTCACATTGATGGACTCACAGGCAGAAAGGAACCACTTGCAGCTGAGGAAAGTGATCAGTGGCTTACGCCTATGCGAAGGAAGAGCAAAATGGGCTCCGGTGCAGCCCACCATCGTCCATAGCCACGCTCGTACGCCATCAATCAATCCTCCCTCAACCTGCAGGAAGGCTACGGCTCGGATTCCCAACATACAGTTGGTCATAACCGAACTGGCGAGCAAAGCGGCAAGGGAGATAAGGCTCTATGTAGCACTGGTTCTTCACCCGGAGGACAAGATATCCAACACGGATGTTCACTAGCCACCGGAAACAACCAGCATCAAGAATAGTCCGATCGCTTCTGGGTTTCTCCTCATCAACCAGCGCATCGCCATAGCGACCTGAAAAATGAGGGAAACACTTAAAGAATTCCCAACTCTTGCGGACTCGAAGCTCTTGCTGCACATCACTAAACTTGTTCCCGAGCCATCTGCTCTTCTCCAACAGCTGTATGAAGGGGACGGGGATGTCAACAACACTGGGCGCTGACATCAAGTCAGGACGGTGAAGAACGAACCACGCCATCAGATATGCATAAGGGAGCTCAACCTTCGGACAAACAAGCTCAGCTGATGGTTCAGAACCCACATGTGTGAAACTGCTGACCAGACCCCTGAGCCCGCAATGGATGCTAGCAACCATTGCTGGGAGCAGGGAAAGCTCTCTCCTGTAAGCCAGCTGAACTGCAGGGAAGAGCACCTCGATGGGTAGAGCGTCTGAAGGCTGGTGCGGGACGACACATTTCTTCAACCAAAGGGCAAGGTAGCCCGCTAATAGAGCCCGAGGCCCTATGGACTTCTGGGCGCGGTGGAGAAAAGAATGAAACTTAGTCCCCGCGGGAAAAGCTCCCTCAGCACTGCCAATGGTATAGGAACGAGCCTCAGCCTTCTCCAACAACTCATTAACGGCAGAGGGGGTCAACACGTCTAATTCACGAATGGGCGCACTGGAATCACCCTCCAAGTTCTGGAACAAGTAGCTGGCAAATTGCTTCAAGCTGACCTGCCTCTTCCTTCTCGCTTGAGGAGAAATCTGGATCAAGGAAGTATAGTAGTGGCAAGTAAGATCCTAGAGTGTGTCATACATATCCGGAGTATCTTTCTTCATACACTCCAGCTGCTGGTTCGAGGGGAAGTACTCCTGATACGGACAATCCCCCATCGGAAGACCCGAAACATGGTGCATTTCGTGCAAGGCCAACCCTAGCTCACCACCACTAGTCAGAAAGGTGTTGCTGTCAGGCATATAGGTCTCCAGCAAAGCCAAGAAATGGCGACAGCTGACTGGGATTCCGTACATAGTAGCTCGTATGGGCGCATACAACCCACTGCTCTTCAGATCCCTCTCCCAGCGCGCTAAGACAAAACCAGTCATGCGCGCCCACCACCCCTTGGCTAGGGAGGAAGCCCAACCATAGCATCTGTATTCTGGCAGAGGTAACTGTCTCCCAAGAAGAGCCAGACGGTTGATCACGGTCGGAGCAGCAGCGGACACCTCGCCTGGGGGTGCGGTATCAAGGCCCGTAATCCCGGGTCGTAGACCACGTACGTCATGATACCCGTCAGAGCCAGGAGTCTTATGGTGAGTAGCATATCCGCACTGAACCCGCTCAGCATCTTCAGTAAGATGCCAAGACATCCGTCTGTCCACGGCTTGCCCCTTCAAGTGACTGAAAGAATAGTGGCGTGGAATCGAAGGGATGTACAAACAAGCTCCCCCGTCAAGAGTTAACCAATGCTCCTCACAAAGAGTCAGCGTGGCAGGATCCCTGACATGATCTCCAAATAGAAAACCCGGCTTCTTTAGAACCTGAGTGGAAGTAGAATCAGGGGTGAAGGAGGCATCTGTGATAAGTTGGCGCAAACAATGGCGCCCTCCTTCCTGTATCGAACGGCAAGAGTCATTTGGACGATCCCCGTCGAACCGAGGAAGCGGACCAACAGCCTGCCTAAGAGTAGCAGAAGAGAAAACCTCCCGACTACATCCGGTGTTGGCGTGAGGAGGAAGGCTACCCGCGGGAACGACACAAAATCGCCCCAATATACCGGAGACTTGAATTGGCTAAGCAAAACAAGTCTGAAACCTTACCCTCCGCGAGAGAGGTATCGGTTCTTCCTTCATGACCCGCAAAGAGGTCAATCAGGGATGCAAGAAGAAAAAAAACTGCATAAAGCCTCACCCCCGAAGAATGATGCCGCGGGAGGAGACGTCGTAGGAACCTCTTCCTCACTATGCTGTGAATGAGAACGGCTCCTCCGGGGTCGAGATCGACGCGGAGACATGGGGAATCTGCGACGAAAAAGCGGCAAGTCAGGTACAAGCTAAAATATGAATACACGGAATTTAAAAGGGAAATTAAGAACTTTAATTAAAATCCTATACATAAATAGGATTTCATAATTGAAGTCTAATTGAACCTATAAATTTCGTGCATGCGAGACGATGATTGTCACCTTTTACGGTGAATTTTGGTGAAATACCCAAAATACCCTTCGTGTTCAAGGCCAAAATTCGGGTCAAGGACACACCCGGGCTGGGTCATGGTCATCATATCTGACTATATAGCACCCCCGATACCCCGCAATCTTGGTCAATTTTACAAATGAGCCCTTTTTGTAGAATTGAGCCAATGTCGCAAACAAGTCCTTCGAACTATATTGCAATTTTGCATAAAAACCCCTCCTTGAATTTCAGCCATAAATTCGCTGCCTTTTGCAAATAAGCCCCTCTAAGACATTTATGGGCTGTTTTGCAAATAAACCCCTCCAACAACTTTTGTATGGCCTCTTTTGCATAAACCCCCCAAGGCATTGTGCATACACAACCCCTTTGCCAACTACAAGCCTACTTCAGTCCTCTATTACATGAACACCACCCCAATTCTTTGGCCAATTTTGCAAATAAGCCTCCAAAAATTTTCGGCCCCATATTTGCACATAAAACCCTCAATGATGTATGGTCTTTTTGCATGAAACACTCATCCAAATTGTTGCCAAAGGGGTATGAAATCCAAGCCTCAAAATTTCAGTCCCATTTTTGCAAATAAGCCCCCCAAAATTCGGCCATATGGTCTCTTTTGCATAAACCCCCCAAAGCATATGCATACACAACCCCTTTGCCTACTGTTCGCGGGAAAAGTTGGTGTTTTCTTCGTTATCGATGTCATTGCACTCAGTTAACAACTTTATGCGTTACAAAGAGATCCGGTCTTTTTATAAGATACGGCTTACAATGAAAATCAAAATAAAACAAAGAAATCAAAATTACAACTTCTCTCTTTTACCGAACAAATCACAAGATCCTGTTATCCGGTCTCTTGCTTCTGTGGGTTGTTTGCCTGCGCCGGGGTTGCTTACCGTGGACCACCGCGTGATCTGGATCCAAGCAGATCTACGACGTATTACGGGTATTATCCCACCAAGGAGATAATAGCCGGGAGGGATCGTTTCACCAAGGAAACGATCGCTCGAATCTCGGGATCTAAGAACCAAGCTTAGATCCGGAGTGTAGCGACGTAGATCTGAGGATTAGACTCTCTCGAACTCCTGCCTTTTTCGGTGCGGGTGCTCGCTAAGAATCAAATCCGGGTCTCCAAGTCTTCAAGCCTTCAGATCTCCGAGTTGAGGTGACAATCCGGCAGAGTTTCGGCTCTCTCAAAAGTTTCAGAAGAAGTCCTCCAAATGAACGAGTACCAGGCCTATTTATAGGCTCTCAGAACTGTGCGTTTGCACAGTTCTGAGCCTAGCCACCCCTAGGTGGCTCGGCCATAGCCGAGCCACCCAGGGGTGGCTCGGCCTTGGCCGAGCCACCTCAGGGTGGCTCGGCCTTGGCCGAGCCACCTGGGGTGGCGGGGGGGGGGCCGGGCCACCCCGGGTTGGCTCGGTTTAGGCCGAGTCCCCGGGTGTGTTCTGTTTCGCCGTTTTCCGGTGTTTTCCGTCTTTCAGTTCTTCGTTTGATTCGTCCGGACTTTGATTTGATAGCCCGGGTCTTTATTTGGCAGTATTTCCGCCTCGGTGTTTGAGTACAAATCTATTTTGTCGTTGGACGACTCGTTGACTTTCCGAACTGTTGGATTGGTTCCACAGGCGAACATATGCCGTTGTTTGTGTGCTTTATCGCCTCGTCGCTCGACCATCCGTTGATTTGTCGAACCATCATGCTGAACCATGCTAAGGGACCTATAGGTAATTTTATACGCCTACAGATACCCCCTCCAAAGTGTTTCAGCCTCATTCTTTTATAGAAGAGTCTGGAATGCTTTGGATATGATTGCCCCTACCCTTTGTCAGTGTAACGGGACCTGGAATGACCTTCGTTCTGTATTCCTTCAATCCCTCAGGTCATTCAGTGCTTCGTAGAATGCCTGTATGGGTTCCGGTGCTGCATTTATTGTCTGACCGTTGTTGGAATTTGAACTTGAAGTCGATTCCTGATTTTCCAATCTTTAACTCGTGTTGGTTGGTTCGACGTGCAACTAACGCTCGATTGTCGGTGTTGAATCCTCACTTGTGACACGTTGTCCGACGTCGTGTTATTGAGTTATCCTTAAGAATATTTTTAGAAAAATATTCTCCAGGAACTTCTCAACAACAATAGGAAATAGTTTATACTCGTATACCTTATTGGAGTATTTCCGTGCTCAAAATAAGCTGAACCGGCTTGAAAATGAGCCAAAAAAGGCAGTAATTTGGCTCAAAAAATTTCTTCCGTTCCTTCCGAATGTGTGGGAGAGACAGGAATAAACCAAGGATGGGACCCTTAGTTGATTTGAAGTCGTCTCGACGCTTAATTCAGTCTCTTTTGAACTGATTTGGATTGGTCCGGTTCGGTTCAACTTGGCCCGGTCCGGTTCACCTTGGTCCACATTATAAAAGGGGGTCTCTTTTCCTCTTTTTCTCTCTTTTTCTTCTCCTCTCTAGGGCCGGCCCCCCCCTCATCCCTATTTTTGATTTTTCTTTTCCCTCGAGCGTCCTTTCGCCATCCAAACATCGTAGTGGTCTTAGACCTGGTCTTCCTTTGGATCCTTGACTGAGAAATCCTTCAAAAAATCATTTTTTAGAATTCCTCTCAGACCCCTCGAGCACGTGGTGAAAGTTTCCTAAAAGGTCTCATCTTCGTTGGATCTCGAGCCTTTCTTCAGGTAAATCTTCCACAATTTGGATCTTTTTCATGCTCAATTTAATTCATGCATTTGTGGGGTTATATGTGAGGGTTGAGGGTGTGATTTGATGCCTCGAGCTAATCTTTCAGGGGGGTAAAAATGCAATTTTGAGGGGTTTTTATGCAAAAAATTAGGGCTGAAATTATTTTTTGAATCTAACCCTTTGAGTTATTTTGCAGGCCGTCATGTCTCGCGCCTCGAGAGGTCGTTCCCCTGCCATGTCGGTTGATGGCGCGCCTCCCTCTTATGCTGGTGAGCTACTTTTTGCAAATAAACCCTTTTTTCTTATAAATTTGTAAATTGACCCTTTTTTAAACCCCACGTTGTTCTCCTTGGCGAGGCAATCGGGAAGAGCCTTGATTCTCCTTGGTGAGGATCGACGCTTCAAAGATATGTTTTGCTTGGTCAAAACCATATCTCAAAATTAAAGGGGGCGATTTGACACTACATTGCGTTTTATAAGGCAGGGATATGTTGTCGACATACCCTGTTTTGTGATTGCACAATGTGGCCAAATCGTCTCACCCTTTATAAGGCAATGACTCTATCTTAGCTATTTGTAAGATGAGTTCAATTTCCTTTTATAATCGAGACTAACCAGTGTTTAACTGTCTATTTTGCAGTGGGGTACCCTTCTGGATCATTCCCGTCCCACGCAATATATGGACGGCGTGGCGAGCATTATTCGAACTCCAACGATCCTTCCCCTATTCCAGCTACCCCTCAGTTTGCTTCGGACACGTCGACTGAGGTTGCCCAAGTGGTGAGGGAAGGTGGTCATCGAGCTATTCGCCAGCTAATCACAGATGCGCCTTTTGTGAAGGACGCCAGCTCTACTCAGCCTCTTCGAAAGAGCGATTTCCTATTTGGTGATTCTGTCGATGACCCAGAAGCCGTATTCATTGGTGCTGAGCATTGGCTTCACAAGACCGGCAATGGCTTCATATACTTGCCGGAGATTCCTCGGCATCGTTCATTGACTGAGCTCAGATGTCAGGCTGTGACACGGGAGATGTCGTGGCGCTTGACAGAGGATCATATGAGTGTCCATTGCGGCTATATCACTCATTCGGCGGTTCCTGGTTCGTGCAGAAGTCGTGTTACCGGATTGCGTCCTGGTGTATTGGGGCTGGACGAACCACCACGTAACGAGTTCCTTGCTACCGCTTCCACCTTGAGGAATCGTCTCGCTGTTCTGGGACGGGAGATGCCAGCGACACGTCACAGGTTTTACGGTTGGGTCCACTCTTCGGACAAGTCTTGGTGGAGCCGCATGACGACATACGTCTTGAGCCGATGGGGCGAGGAGTTGCATGCTTGCAGTTTGTATGCAGCCGTTCGTGCCACCGTGTATGGCTTGCCTGTCAGTTTGAGACATTTCTGTGCTTTGTTCGAGCTATATAATCCAGACTCGAACACTTTTCTGACCCGGCAGGGGGAGTTAGGCTTGGCTCTTCACGAGATGCACAGGATTTCTGGCTTGTCCATGGGACAGATGCTATACCAGGAGTACTTTCCTTCCAGTCATGAGTTGAGCCAATTAAAAGATCGCATGCCTGACCGTTATGAGACTCTATGGGACCTCACTTGTCATTACCATATTGCTTTGGCACAGTCGGAGCCCTTAGCAAAGAGGACCAAGGTATGTGTGAGTCTGAAACAATTTGCGAACTACTTGTTCAAGAATCTGGAGAGCACTCATGGCGAGGATATTTGTGAGCTGGCCCCATTCACTCCTTCAGAGGTGAACAGTCTACTGAAGAAGATCGGCGCTCAATCTTACACCACCGGCGGTCCTGAGGGTGGCTTTCCTGCGAAGACCAAGTTCAAGTCATTCTTGTGGCACGCTACCGCACCAATTCGACCAATGACACTTCTTGCTGGCTTTCTTGCTATCTGGTTGAAAAAGTGCGTGGTTCCATATCAGTCTGGCGACGCCTTGCCCTTGGAGGTACTTTACCCAGCAGTTCAGCTCGCCTATAAGAAGGAACTCTCACTTCTTCCGGTGATGGTGGCTAATATTCACCGAGGACTTCGACAGCTTTCCAGTGCGTTCACACGGAAGGAGACCGATTTACCAGGTCAGATTCCCACGCTTAAGGTGGAGCTCCCGTACGCTTATCTGATGGCCTGGTTTGTCCTTCATCGCTCGGATATGATGTCGGTGCCGAACGCCACAGACCATTCTGTTCCCCTGCTACAGTTGCTTGAGAATGGCAGGTGGGAGGGCCGCGGATTTTCTGATGTCAGACAGCAGTTGCAGGTCCATAAGTGTTGGGCATTCTCTACTTGTTTTCCGCAGTTCTCCGGTCGATATGGTGAATGCTTGATAGATGATGAGAGGCCTAGAGAGTACCGGACTTATTTAGACATCGGCTGCTTCAACTGGCTAGTGAATATTAGGCCCGGCTATCTGACTTTCCGGGTGAGGGATCAGTGCTTCATCGAACCATATCTACCGTGCCGATTCGCTCGCCAGTTTGGCTATGACCAGCTTTACATTGGGAATCCTCGTCAGCAGCTTCGTACTCATAGTGGTTTGATAGACGGTCTCCGCGCTTGGTTGTGGACCGTGACTGGCTGTACTGGTGTTAGATTTAGTCTCCCGAGTGCTGACCGGCAGTTGAACCTTACTTTCTTGAGCTGCAAATGGTTGTTAGCAGCCAACAAGACTATCCCTGTGAAGCCAATCGCAGAGTTAGAGGCTGAGGCAGCTTCCCAGGTTGATTCCCGCAGGATTCGGGAAAACGCCCGGGCACAGAGGATACGGAACAAGACTCGTCGGATTGACGAAGAGGGACAGAGGACATTCCATTCCACAGACGAGGCTTCAGGCGGGGATCCCGAAGATTACGATGACTTTTCCGAGCGAGGTTTGCACTTCATCTTTTTCTTCTATCTTCCAGAAGTGTTGAAACTGACTATGGTTTGATGTTCCAGAGACCACAGTTGCTCAGGATGAAGATTTCCGTTCTCCTCCCCAGGCGAGACCTTCGATCCCTATTGCTAGGCGGAAGAGATTGGCCCGCAAACCTCGTGTAGCTTCACGAGCATCTGACATGGATCTGGCTGGAGATGACCCTATTAGTGACAGAGGTAACGTCTACTCTTTGAACCATTTTCTTGGTTATTCTGAACATTGACTCATGCTTTTCCATTTCTATATAGGAGTGCGTGGGGAGGATGAGATGAGTCCCGATCCTGTTCCCTTATCTCCCGATGAGTCTGACCCACTACCCCCTGTAGAGAAGTCTACAGGGGTTGCTGACATTAGGGAGGAGATCAGTGTAGGACCAGATTCTGTGAGTCAAGGTACATCTATCACTGACAGCGTATTTCTTTAGATAATACATTAATGAATTTGTGTATCCTCTAACTGTCCTCTACTCCTTGCTCCTTCAGATAATTTGCAGGAGGCGAACCTTGGAAACGAAGAGGCTGATGCACCCGTGAGAGGTAACTCATTTCCATTAGTTGTAGTCTCTTCATTATTCTTTGGCACTTATATTCTTTTATGTCAGATTTCTCCATCGACGATTTTGACGAGGGAAGCCTGTTTGCGGACACTCCTATGATGCACTACATATATAGCTCACCTCAGATTAATGACCAGCTACCTGGAGACATGTTTCCTGAGTCCGCATTTGCTAACAATCCTGAGGATGGTTCCTTTGAAGGTATGTGCCTCCTGCTGAGTTGATTATAGGACTAGTCGACCTTGACTAATGCAGCTATAATGTAACGCCTCTGCGAATTCTGTTTTGAATTTGACAGGAGCTTTTGTTGAGAAAGACCATGTTGAGCCGGCTGTGCGACCAACTCCACCAGTCGATGCAGCTACAGTTGTTACATCTCCATCACCCCCAGTGACTCGAGGGGAAGGAGGTATAATTTAATTAGCTGAGCGATGCCGTTCATTTCCTCATTGAGGCTTTTGACGAACTTCTCTTCTTTGTGTAGGGCTTCCTTCTCAGCTTCATATCCTCGTTAAGGAGTTGTTATCAGGGGATGACCCTGAGAAGATCATCATCAGCGTAGAAGTCCGCTCTTATTTCTCCTCCCTGACTGTTATAATTGGCAAACTCCTCCACGACGGACTTTCTCTTCGCCAATTTAAGCCCTACCTCGATTCCAAGATAAACTTGATTAGGGACATAGGATGTCCGGATCTAGCGACGGCTATGGTTGATGACCTTGATCGCTTAGAGCGTGAGCTTCAGATGTTTCATGAGCTCCGGGATACAGGTGCCTCTTCATTCGTTGCTGCCGAGTTGGATGCTCGCTTACAGACATGGCGCAGTACTCGGATGGTTGCTGAGCTCGAGATTCAGGTGCAGCGGGACCGCATAGATCGAGTTGAGGCTGATTTCGCCACTAGATCTTCTTTCCTCGAGGAGCTTGATTCTCAGATAGATCAGCTCCGACGAGAACTCCGTGAGAAGGAAGACACAAAGATGCAGAATCAGCAAGCAAATGCTGCTTTATCTGATGAGCTGAAGTCCTTGAAGCAGAGACTGGCTGAGACAGAGGAGGATGCTGTGAGGACTTTAGCTGCGAACGAAGAGTCTGTTAGAGCTGAGTTGCAGGAGGAGCTTAGACGCTCTTATGACGAGAAGTTATCTGAATTCAGTCAGCAGATTCTTAGCCATGGGCTTGATGTATGATTTTATTTGCTGAAAACCTTGACATTTGATTCTCTTTAGTGGAATTGGTTTTTATCTTTATCTTTATTATGATTCCTCATCACGTTTGAAATGATTGACCATAATACTCATAGGATTTTTGGCAAACCCCCAGCCTTCAACGGGTTTGATTAGCCTTTACCGACTACCGTTTGAGTCGGGCTAGCATGCGGATTATCGGAATCCGTTCCGCATGTAACGTTGTGCTAAGGGAATGAACTCCCTTAGACTTCGTGCTATGATGTCGAATACATAGACTTCGCCATTGTTACGGGAATAGGCTACCCGGCGACACGTGTTAGGTGTTGACTTTAGGATTTTTGGCTAACCCCCAGCCTTCAACGGGTTTGATTAGCCTTTACCGACTACCGTTTGAGTCGGGCTAGCATGCGGATTATCGGAATCCGTTCCGCATGTAACGTTGTGCTAAGGGAATGAACTCCCTTAGACTTCGTGCTATGATGTCGAATACATAGACTTCGCCATTGTTACGGGAATAGGCTACCCGGCGACACGTGTTAGGTGTTGACTTTAGGATTTTTGGCTAACCCCCAGCCTTCAACGGGTTTGATTAGCCTTTACCGACTACCGTTTGAGTCGGGCTAGCATGCGGATTATCGGAATCCGTTCCGCATGTAACGTTGTGCTAAGGGAATGAACTCCCTTAGACTTCGTGCTATGATGTCGAATAC
This sequence comes from Asparagus officinalis, assembly GCF_001876935.1. Classification (NCBI taxonomy): domain Eukaryota; kingdom Viridiplantae; phylum Streptophyta; class Magnoliopsida; order Asparagales; family Asparagaceae; genus Asparagus; species Asparagus officinalis. The sequence continues at coordinate 10,782 of NW_017973544.1, forward strand.
ATAGACTTCGCCATTGTTACGGGAATAGGCTACCCGGCAACACGTGTTAGGTGTTGACTTTATCCCTACTTAGGCTTCGGGATAAAATACCCCAGAATCGGACTCTGGTGTCTTTTTGTTCGGAAAAAGACTAAACCGGCGACGCGTGTTAGGCGTCGGCATATCCTTTCTTAGGATTCAGGATGAAATTCCCCATGCGTGTAAGGCATGGATTTTGGTGTTATTAATAACAACCTGCCGCAATGTTGAATATGCGGACGAGTGTTCTTTTTAACGGTTAAGAACTAACCGGCAGCGCAGGTTAAGCGCAGACTTATCCTTGCTTAGGTTTCAGGATAGAATACCCCAGAATCGAACTCTGGTGTCTTTTTGTGCGGAAAAAGACTAAACCGGCAGCGCGTGTTAGGCGCAGACTTATCCCTGCTTAGGATTCGGGATAAACTTCCTAGGATGAATCCTAAATTGATAAATTTCGGAAAAGATCGATGCGGGAAAGGCAGAATTTTATATTCTATTTCCCGGTCTTCTTTTAGGGTGAAGGCGAACCCGAAAACAAGGAAGGAAGAATTTTATATTCTATTCCCTGATCCTGGAAAGGAAGAATTTTATATTCTATTTCCAGCGAGGAAGAAACTAGAAGTGGGGTGTCCACTCCGAGAATCTGGAAAATTTAGATAAACTTGCCTTTTATAGGATGAGTTATCTAAACTGAAAATGGGTTCTTCGTTTATCGAAGTGGAATTTTCAACTCCGGTTATAACCATGAACAAGGTTTAACCAAAGAGAAAAAGGGAAGGAGTTCTTTCGTTTATCGAAAAGGGACTCCGAACTGAAAGTGGACCTCTTGCTCATGGAGAGAATCAAGAGGGCCAGAAAAACATTTTTGGTGGACTCACTGTCAATTGAAATTGATCAGTGAGGGATTTTGGTGGTGACAATGATTTTGGGTTATCCTCTAGAATATTAAGTGTAATATTCTTCAAGGAACTTCCCGGTAAACGAGTTATCCTGAATGTACTAGGGATAGTACTTTTTCAGGAACTTCCCATTTATTGGCATTAATTGCCTGGCGCCCTCTTGAGTAATCAGGCGATATGCGCCGTTTGAATAGACTGTGTCTATTACAAACGGTCCTTCCCATTTGGGTTCGAATTTACCTTTCTTCTTGGAGGTGAGAATTATTGGTCGGCGAGCAGCGAGGACCAGATCTCCTTCCTTGAAGCTTCTCTGTCGGACTCTTTTGTTAAAAGCCCTTGACATCCTGGCTTGGTAAAACTCGATGTGTTGTTGAGCCTCCAAACGCTTTTCATCCAGCCTCTCGAGCTCTTCGAGACGCTTCTGATGTTGTTCTTCGGTCGTCATCTCCGTTGCGAGAGCGATCCGAAGGGAGGGAATTTGAATTTCCAAAGGTAGCACCGCTTCGCATCCATATACTAACGAGTACGGAGTAGCTCCCGTAGGAGTGCGTATGGTGGTGCGATAAGCCCAGAGTGCTTCACCGAGTTTATCGTCCCAGTCTCGTTTATTGGTCTTCACGAGCTTTGACAAGATCTTGATGATCGTCTTGTTAAACGCCTCCGCTAATCCATTCGCGGCGGGATAATAAGGTGTTGATGAAACATCTTCAATTTTGAACTTGTCGCAGAATCTGACGAAGGCATTGCTTATGAACTGTGGACCGTTGTCATGAATGATCCTTCTTGGCACGCCGTGTCGGTAAATGACATGATGCTTGATGAAATTGATGACGTTGTTCGTCTTCACTTCTCTAAGCGGAATCGCTTCAGCCCACTTTGAGAAATAATCTGTGATCGCGAGGATGAACCGATCACCTTTGACTGAAGGGGGAAAAATAGGACCGACTATGTCCATGCCCCAAGTCTCGAACGGCCAAGACGTGGTTGACGTGTGCAACTGCTCTGGCGGTTGATGCATATAATTCGCATGTATCTGGCAAGCGTGGCATTCTCGTGCGTATTCGATTGCGTCACGAACCATCGTTGGCCAGAAATATCCCATCCTCCTGATGCGATCATACAGTTTAGGACCGGGCTGATGCGCACCACATTCTCCTTCGTGTGCTTCCTTAAGAACTTCCTTTGCTTCTCTGTTCGAAAGGCATCGGAGTAAAAGACCGTCGTACCCTCTACGGTATAATGTATGGGTTTCAGTATTATAGAAGAATCTTGGAGCTCTTCGGCGGATTGATTCCTTTTCTTTTACATCCTCTGGCAAGATACCATATTGGACGTAGTCGATGATAGGAAAACGCCAATCTCGGGACTCAGACCCAATTTGAGTTGAATTCACCTCTTTGGCGTTCACGTTTCTATCCTCTTCTTCTTCAATCTCCGTACTGTATATGGGTACGCAGAGTTGATGCGTCCGTACTGTGACTAACAGCTCAGCTTCGGGAGGCTGTGCCAGTGATACTGCTAGTGCCGCCAGTGCGTCTGCATAAGCGTTCTGGAGACGAGGGATGTATTCAATAAAGAATTCTTCGAAAGATTCCGCCATTTTGATGGCTTCCTGGTGGTACGGGATCAGGTCTTGATTCCTGACTTCATACTCACCGCGAACTTGGTTGACTATCAATTGCGAATCTCCAAAAGCTTCGAGATATTCGACCCCCAGCTCTTTGGCGAAACTGAGTCCAATGAGAAGCGCGTTGTATTCGGCAACATTATTGGAGCACGGACTAGTCAACGAATAAGCCCGAGGCATCACGTGCTTTCCAGGGGAGATTAAGACGACTCCAACTCCAGAGGAAACTGTAGGACATCCCGGGGTTATTACTCTATTAACTGCCCTTGAGGCACCATCGAAGTATAATTGCCATACTTGTTGGTGTGATGTGGTGTTAACCTCGTGGGTTTCATCCGGCAAGTCATCATATACTTCTGCCGTATCTGTGGTCGGGTTTGCCGCCAAAAGGTCACAAATCGCCTGTCCTTTTATCGACTTCTGCTGCTTGAAGTGCAAATCGTATTGGGACAAGAGAAGGGCCCACTTCGCTAGTCGCCAATTCATAGAGGCCGGTTGCGTCATAAACACCCGTACTGGATTAACGTTGGAGATAACGTAGATCGTCTGTCCCACTAGGTAATGCCGCATCTTTTGCATCGCAAATACCAATGCAAGGCATTCTTTCTCAATCATCGGATATCGAGACTCAGCGCCTACCAAGGTCCGACTGAGGTAATAAACTGCCTGTTCGTGACCGTTATCATCGTCTTGCGCTAGTAAGGCACTTATCGAGTGGTTCATCGCCTTGAGATAAATCAAGAACGGTTTACCAGATTTCGGTGCAACGAGAACAGGAGGGTTCGCCAGATATGTTTTGATATCTTCGAACGCTTTTTGGCAGGCATCATCCCAGATGAATGATACTCCTTTCTTGTTCAGCTTAGAGAACGGTTGGCACTTCCCAGAAAGATTTGAGATGAAACGCCGGATATAAGCTAAACGCCCTTGCAATCCTCTGAGTTCTCTCAGATTCCTCGGGGGCTGCAATTCATGTATCGCCTTCACCTTATCAGGATCGATATGTATACCCTTAGTGGTGACGACGAACCCAAGAAATTTTCCGCTGGACATTCCAAGAAATGATTTAGTGGGGTTCATCTTCAACTGATGACTCCTCATGAGATCGAACATTGTCTTCAAATCCTTGATGTGATCTTCCTTGTTGCGGCTTTTCACAACCAAATCATCAACGTAACATTCGACTGTTTTCCTGAGATGTTCTTGGAAAATCTTAGTCATCGCTCGCTGGTATGTGGCACCGGCATTCTTCAGGCCGAAAGGCATCACCGTATAGCAGAAAACGCCGAGGGGTGTTCTAAACGCCGTATGCTTCTCATCCTCTGGATGCATCTTGATCTGGTTATATCCCGAAAATCCATCCATGAAGGACATCCTCTCAAATCCACATGTATTGTCGATAATGACATCCGTGATCGGGAGAGGGAAATCGTCTTTCGGACATGCTTCATTCAGGTTCCTGAAGTCGATGCAAATCCTGATTTTGCCATTCTTCTTCATGACGGGAACGATGTTGGCTAACCAGTCTGGATGTTGTTCCTCTCGGATAAATCCTGATTCGATCAACTTCTTAACCTCTGCCTCAATGGCTTCCATAATCTGCGGACGAAACCGTCTTTGCTGTTGCTTGACAGGTTTGGCATCCGGCTTGATATCGAGGCGGTGCATTGCGACATTGGGGTCGAGCCCTGGCATGTCTTCATAATTCCATGCGAAGACGTCGATATATTCCCTGATGAGAGCAATCAATTCCTCCTTCTCATCTGGGGGAAGACTGTCGCTGATGAATATAGGCTTTGGGTTAGCTTCATCACCCATGTTAATCTGGACTATTTTATCTTCAGTGGGTGGTTCTCTTTGCTCGAACCTATCGCCATACTGCATATTCAGATGGTGAACCCACGGGTCTTCCCATGTTGGCATTTGATCGTCGTCTTCCATGGTGGATGGATCAGCTGTAGTCATGTTCGCCATTAGGGTTTTGAAAACTTCTCCCAGACTTGTATCGGAGTCCCACTCTGAAGCATCGGGAGAGTATCCCTTCTTGGCTTTGTTAGCAATTTGATCGATAATTTGCCAACCACATTCGTCATCTGATGAAACATAACCTAAGCCTCGCCCATATTTATAATAATCCTCAGGTTTACCTTTTGGTACATATACTGCTTTGGCTGGATTACGAGGACCTCGATCGAAGTATAAACCTTCTCCGAGTGTGAAATCGTAGCCCTGCTTTTCCATGAGCTTGCGCGCTTCTGGACTATACTTGGATAGATGTCGACCAGGTTTGTCATCATCTTCGTCTTCACTTAGGAAATGATCTGGTAACGGAGAGCTTTTTCCTTTACCGTAAATCACTTCTTTAGCACCTCTTACTTTGTTCGGGATGACCATGGTTGTTCCGAAAGAATGCTGGAGGTGTTCCTTCGTTACATAGGATGATCGGATCGGCATATACAACTCAGGATTGTCGTACAGCTCTTTTATCACATCATCAAGAGACAAGGAGTACTCTAAATCATCTTTTATTGCAATATCGGCAAGTTGCCAGTTACAACCTCCATCTGACGATTGTTCATCGTCAAGATTGATTACAAAGGGTACAATGTCATTTAAAACAAAACCGCCATTGTAATCGAATCCGGCTTCAGAATCAGCTTCTTCTCCGCTGTCTGTGCCCTGGGCCGATGGTTCAGTATCGGATTCGTTACCATAAAGGAGAGAATCGGTGAAATAATTCTCATACCCCTTGAATGGTTGCTTATCCGCGACCACCGTCCTAACCTCATTGTCAGTGTCGACATACTTCAAACACTGATGGAGAGTAGAGGGAATTATCACGTTACTATGGATCCAAGGCCGACCCAATAGTAAGTTGTACGAAGTCTCCGCATCGATCACATAACACGTGACTTCTGTCTTCAGATCTCCCATCTGGCACTTCACCCGGATCTTACCCAAGGGTCCACCCCCGGCATTGTTATTTTTAGTGGGGCCACCCCCAGTATTCTTGGGCGGTGCATCGGCCATGACGATTTCAACCACCTCCGGATCGCTGTCGACTGCGGCGTTCTGGGTGCGACGGCTGGATTCAACTAGCTGGTTTGACAAAGCTCGTATTCGTTGATCGTGCATTTGTCTCATCTCTTGCATAGCCATTTCCATTTCGAACTTGAAGATTTCCTTCTGCTTAGCCAGGGCCTCTTCAATGATTTTGGCTATCTGTTCTGTGTTGGCCATGCACACCTCTCGAGCTTGCCCTATGCTAGACGTTGTATCGTCAGAGGCGAGCGCGGAATGAGAATCTGAGAACTCATCATCGGAATGGACTCCTTCATGGACTCCATGGTCGTTGTTATATCCGACGGCTTCTAGCTGAAGCTGAGCTATTCCCGAATTGACCCTGCTTTCCAAAGGGGAACTAGGGTCGGGACCACCTGAAATGATTGGGGACTTTCCCTTGTTGACCATGTTGATGGAAACTTCTAGGGGTTCATCATCTCGAGCAATCAATCCTCTTTGGTAGGAACGCCTTGATTTGGGCTTTGTCGTTCCATCGGAGATTCTCTCGGATATCGAGACCCTCTGTGGAGCGGTCTTGGGGCAGCTACAGGTTGATAATACTGCCCTGATAAGTTTGGTACACGGACAGTGAGAATCCGCTTCCCGGGTGTTTCTCTTTTGAGATTCATTCGCACCCCCAGCCCGATAGTACAACTCATCGACGTTGCGGTCGGAGCAACCTATCGGCTGTTCACATGGGTTTTCAGGTATAACGCGTTCGTTTGTCGGACGCGTTTTCTTCTGAGTGATCATTGCCTTGTTGGCTTTTACAGGAGTCTCACGTTTGGGATCACACCTTTGTGAGGGTGAAACCTTAACGGGCTCCTGATTTTTCGCACGCATCGCCAAGCGGGTCGTTGTAGGAATCCGCTTGTTAGGAGGTCGTGTACGACCCCCAGTCCGGATGGAGCTCTCCTTATCAAGCGCTTTTCCTCGATCCTCGGGTAGAGCACCGATACGATCCTTTGGAGGATTCTTGAATTTGGGGAAATTCGCGCTACGGTGGGGCCTTACCGGAAGTTCGGGATCTGAAATTGACGAAGGTTGGAGAGCGATATTACC